>NC_057938.1:56407044-56432044 GCF_018555375.3 Anguilla rostrata | reverse complement strand
GCACCAGCACCCCCCCGGGCCCAAAGCGGCCGGCCCCCCCTCCTCCTCCTCCGCCTCCGCCTCCGCCTCCTCCTCCCGCGCCCCAGAGGAGAACGGCTTCAGCCACTACTACTCCTCCCGCTACTCCTGTGACCTGGACGGCTCCAAGGAGCTCCCTGGGGAGGCGTTCCGGGACCGGGGGGGCGGGGAGGCGGAGTGGGGGGGCGGGGCCGGGCGCCACTACCGGCTGGGCAAGCAGAACGGCCACTCCATCCGCAGCCCCTTCTACCCCGACGCCATGCCCCAGAAGGGCGACTACGGCCGCCTGCCCCCGGACTACCACACCTACCTGGAGACCAAGGTGCGCTCGGACCTGGAGCTGGCCGGGGGCGGGGCCGGGGTCGGGGTCGGCGCCTACTACCGCACCTCTGTGGGGAGCTCCGCCCACGACTACACGCCCTCGCGCTCGTCGCTGCACAGCGAGCAGACGCAGTATGGCCCGGACGGCGCGGGCCGGGGGGACTGGGGGTACGGGGGCCCCCCCAGGGAGGACTACGAGAAGCGGCCCAAGTCGTCGTACGTGGGCCAGTCCAGCCCCCAGCCCGCCATCCGGCAGCGGTCGCGGTCCGGCTCGGGCCTGCAGGAGCCCAACCCGCCCTACACCACCAGCGCCTTCAGATCCACGCAGCAGGGCCACCCCTACAGCTCCTACACCTACCCCCGCCTGTCCGAGACTGTGAGCGCCACCCAGGGGATGCCCAAGGTAATGCAGCCCTGCAAACGCGATCAGAGTAATGCTTCTGATAATTATTATTCTATAACTACTTCCGCAGTCTCAATCGCATATCAGCGTAGAGCTAAAAGAACAGCAGCACATACCAGCGCATACCAGAACAGTGTTTGTTTTGCTTGGTGATTCGTTTGCCGTTTTGCCTGAGGACAGAAAAATAACTGAGAAAGAATGACTCCACTTTTTAACATGCGCACACACACACAAATGCACACACACACTCTCTCTCTCTCACACACACACACACACACACACACACACACTCACGCTCTCTGTCTCACACACACACACACATACACACACTCTTTCTCTCTCACACACACACTCACATACACACATACACACACACTCTCTCTCTCTCACACACACGCACACACACACTCTCTCTCTCACACACACACACGCACACACACACACACACACTCTCTCACACACACACATGCACACACTCTCTCTCTCTCTTTCTCTCTCACACACACACTCACACACACACACACTCTTTCTCTCTCACACACACACTCACACACACACTCTCTCTCTCACACACACACATACACACACTCTTTCTCTCTCACACACACACTCACACGCACACACACCATGCTGCAGCTCATTGGAATTCTCCCTGAGCTCCTCCTGCGTTCACACAGAGGCGCACAAACTTTATGGTCTATAACACTCCCCCATTGTGAGCCCAGTCTTCATTTAGTGGCTGAAAGGACAAAGGAGAGGGGGAGCGGATGGGGGGGGGGTCAGAGTTAAGGCTGTGAGCGTTATCTCCCCCCCCATCAGATTAGCCGCGAGGCCGGCCTGCTTTAATGTTGTGCAGGTGCTGTGTGATGGATCTGGTGTCACTGCTTAATCTTCTCTGCTCAAATGGGACCGGGAGCTGCTGCCCGACTCACAGAATTACTTACAAGAGCCGCGCCGAAATCAATTAACTCACCCCACCAACCCCCCAACCCCCCCCCACTGCCCCCCAACCCCCCCACCAACCCCCCAACCCCCCCACTGCCCCCCAACCCCCCACCAACCCCCCAACACCCCCCACTGCCCCCCAACCCCCCCACCAACCCCCCAACACTCCCCACTGCCCCACTCCCCGCTCGCCACCGGGAGAGGAGCGCACGAGAACGAGAGCGGAGAGAGAGAGAGAGAGAACAGGGAGAGAAGGAGAGAGGGAGAGAGAGAGAGAACAGGGAGCGAAGGAGAGAGGGAGAGAGAGAGAGACCCCCTCACTATGACACTGCAGAAGAGAGGGCGAGAACGGGGAGAGAAGGAGAGAGGGAGAGAGAGAGAGAGACCCCCTCACTACGACACTACAGGAGAGAGGGAGAGAATGAGGAGACAGAGAGAGAACGGAGAGAGAGAGAGAACAGGGAGAGAAAAAAGAAAGGGAGAGAGAGGGAGAGTGCCCTCTCACTACTACACCGCAGGAGAGAGAAAGAGAGAGGGAGAGAGAGAGAGAGCCCCCCTCTTTGCTACACCACAGCTAGTCCCAGCACAAATACTGTGCTGATGATACTGAGCCCGCCCCCCCCCTTCTCTTTTTTATGTTAGAGAACTCTTTCTCTGAGGATGCACCGATAATGGCTTTTATGATAATTAAGCAGCGAAATGTCTTCAAAATGATATTCATTATCATGATTCAGGCATTTTTCCTTCCATCCAACTGTAAGTGACTAAAGCAAGAACATTAATGGAATACATTATGGTATTAGTAATTTCTGTACTCCTTATTTCTAATAATAATAATAATAATAATGATAAATTACTGTGAATAGTAAATTCACCATCATTTAAAGTTAAAAGTCACTTGAAATTCATAGGTGGGCAGGGCTGTTAATTTTTTTGCCCTTCATTTGAATAACAATGGTGTTCAAATAAGGATACATATGTGTTAATTCTGATGATATAACTGGCCCTGTAAAAACAACTCAATCAAGATGAATGTTTTATCACTTATATATTAGCTTCAGCAAACACACAGGTGCGTACAGGTTCCTTTTCTGTCATGCCTGGCCTTGCTCAGGTACGCGGGCGTTTGCGCACGTTCTGGAAGGCGTAGCTCTAACGGTCTGAGAAAGCGCGAGCTTGCCGCCGTTAGCTCGTGCCGAAACCGCGGGCTGTTTTCAGCGATGTGCTCACTGGGCACTTTGACGGCTGTCACTTCCAACCGTGAACAGAAAACAGTTGAGCCGGTAGCTGAGCGCTGTTTGTGTTTGCCTGATCACAACCGATAGCTGCCGGTGTGTTAAAAGGTGTGTACAGACTGATAATAGAGCGTTATTTCTCTCCTGTAATCCTCCTGTTCCCGAAGTAGATGACTCTTCAACAGTGTAACCCCCTAATGTACAAAAAATGTATTAAAAAATAAATGTCATTACTGGGAGGCCTAGCTTCACTGCAGGTGTATGTAGGTTCTCCATTGTACAGATTTCATCCATGTCTTATCAGCCAGATGGGGCACCTTGACGTTGTGATATGAATTAAATGTATTATTATTATTATTATTGAACAGTCACTCGTTGTAAAGGTGTGATTCTTATTTTATCTGGGGAAATCATTATTTTTTCTAGTGCAGTATACTTTGAGAACAGCAGGTAAAACCGAACTGTTTAAAAGTAGCCTGCTCCTTTTTTGTCTGTGTCAGTTTATATCGTGTAAATATTTAGCTCTTTTTTTAGTTCTAGTTGCACGAGGCAAAGGCACCGGATTACTGAAAGTGAGGTATTTATTGACTTTGAAGCCATTCTCGCTGCGGAGGAATTCAAAAGTGTGCTCGATAACACGCCGCTAATTAACGGCTATGATACGCTATAATTCTGCTTTCATTGAATGCAAATAGGGAAAAAAAGACTTCTTAAATGTCATTCCAGAGGAGACAGAATGAGAAACATCTGCTCTATATCTCGCTCGCTATCAGAGTTACCGCGTAACCGCAGTCGATTCTGAAAAAGAAAAAAGAAAAAAAAAGACGTGGACAGAACCCCCCTCCCAAAAAACAAACAAAAAAAACATATGCCGTTATGTGGTAATGTCTGTCTCTGTGAATTTTACACACGCGTTCTCCTTGTGGGAATACGTCCAAATAGCGCTGGCGCAGCTGCGCCTGTCAGCGTGCGTTGTGTGTGAGCGAGTGCACGGCTCAGTGGAGCACGCGCTACGGCTCCGACGTGCAGAAGAATGAGCTTCTGCTGCCGCCGCTGCTGCTCTTCCGTGAAGAAACCACCGCCGGTGCCTCCCATCGCCGCGGCAACAAAAACATCCCTTTGTTCTCCTCTCAGGGCGAACAAGCAGCCGGCTGAGTAGAGGAATAAACCACACACTCACACGCATACACTCATACACACACACACACACACATACACACACTCACACACATACACACTCGCAGACACACACACTCACACACGCACGCACCCACACACCCACACACGCACTCACACTAACACACGCACACATGCATACACACGCACGTGCACACACACACACTCACAGATTTTCAATTGAATGTAGCCAGCCATTGGAATCCAGTGCTCAGTGTTCACTAGTGGCATGGCGTAGGTAAATATATAATAATAATAATAATAATAATAATGAAATCACCATAAGCTGAGTGGTTAGAGAATTTAATACAAAATTATGGAAATATGGGTGGAAGAATCCACAATGTATCAGTCTTTCCTTTGATTTGATTTGTACAGGTGAATATAGCCGTGTGGTGGCCACTGTACAACACTCACTGTACAGCAGCACTGGACATGATTACACAGCGCTGCGCCTGAGGGGGGCGGGGCTTGGGCGCGTGTCACGTCCTGCCAGTGGTTGTTATGCGCGCTCTCTCCTTATTCACCGTGACACGCAGGCCCGGGGATGCCCTTTCCTGCCTCCCCCGCTCCCCCCCCCCCTCCTGGAAGAGTCGAGGTGTGGGGGCGGGGGTGACGCAATCAAATCGTGACTCCTTTGTGGAGCGTTCCCCCCCTCCCCCCCCCATCAGGTTGTCGTGGTGAGTGAGTCAGTCGCCGCGGCGACGGGCTGCCCTGGGACTTCAGTGACAAACTGATGCTGCAGCGTTTTTTTTTTTACCGTTTTTTTTTTTTTTTCTTGCTGCCTTAGCATAAAACGGTTCCACTGCAGAATTCAATTTCACAGTTCAGTTGGGCTGTTGATTACGCTGCCAAATTCAGATTAATGTGCGTTTAACTAACGTGGGTCTGGGGCCTCCCTCGGCTGTCAGCCCGCGCACCGTCCGCCCCCCCAGCCGGCCCCCCCGCCCCGCAGCCCCCCCCCCGCGGCGCGTCGGCGAATGACAGCCGCTGGAACCTCCGCGCGCCGCACCCCCCCGTCACCCTCCCGGTGATATTGATTGATTAAACGAGTCCATCGGCGTAATTATTCGCGGTCCCGATCCATCAGGAGCGGCGCGTGCGTGTGCTGCAGGCCTCTCGTCCCGGCCTCGGCCCGAGCGCGCTGTCAGCAGCCGCTCAGAACGCCGCTCCCGCTCTGTCATTAGGACTCTGTGTTCGGTGGGCGTGGGGGAGGTAATTTAATTTAGCGCCCCTTACCGGGTTAAACTTTGCGCGATCATTTTACACGAGCGGGGGCGTGGAGGGGGGAGGGGGGGGGGGGTGGTGGGAGGCATTTTTCGCAGGCTGTCTCCTTGTCGTGCGCGGATATTGTCTCTGGCAGGACGAGGCGTCATGTGACTCAGAGCATCTCCAAGAAAATCCATGGCGGCAGGAGCCCAGCTGTCACCGCGGGCTGCTGCTGCTGCTTTTTCTGTTCGGTTTTTTTTCTGCCTGGGAGCAGAACTTCAGATGAGTCGTGACGCTATTCAGCGCAGTTTCTGTTCATTTGGGCGGCAGTCAGACCTCTGTGGGAGAGAGAGGATGGCGCGGGGGGGGGGGGGGGGGGGGGGGTTTGGGTGGGGGGGGGGGTGTGGGGGGGGGGGTGTGCAGGGAACAGGGAGGCCGATGGTGAACAGTCACACACACTCAACACGCTGCATTTACAACAGTAACTGCAGATTTATCTCCCCTTAGATTAAACACACAGAAAAGTAATCTGTCCCCAGGAGCTCATGTCTTAGTTTGCGGGGACGTCCGGTGGCGGCGCTTGCTGTCCTGTTTTGGGGGGAGTCACTGAAAGTGTGACCCTACACTCACATGAGAGGCGTGACAGAAAGTGCAGAGCAGGTGGATTTTTTTTTTCCTCTTATTGAGCCCCTGAGCTATGGGCTCCATGGTAACCTGCCTTATTGCTTTACTGTTCTCTGGTGATTACATTACAGCAGTACAGCCCATTACACCCCCCCCGCCCCACCATTGGGTGCGATTGGGTTCGGAGTAATGACCCCTCCCTCCCACCGCGGGGTCACGATGGCAGAAATCCCACTGCTGTGTCTGCTCCTCACTGCTGCCTGGCTACGTGAGGCAGTTGCCGTGGAGTTGCCCACGGCCACAGAGTTGCCCACGGCAACCCATCGAAAATGCTCACGGCTAGCCTTTTTTTGCTTGCTAATGTAGGCATAGGCTACCTTAATGGAGCTGAGCTACGACAGGGTACTGCGCAGTTGTGCAGGTGAGCATTCTTGCTGCGCAGGCGTGTGCAGGCATGTGCAGGCGTATGCGCGTGTGCGGGACGTTTGGGAACGCAGCTCAGAGGCAGGCACTCCACCACACTCAGCTATTCCACACAGTGTGTGTGTGTGTGTGAGAGAGGGAGAGAGTGTGTGTGTGTATGTGTGCGAGAGGGAGAGAGTGTGTGTGTGCATGTGTGTGTGTGTGTGTCTGTGTGCGTGACTGTTGTGATGAGGCAGCACAGTTGGAGTCCCCATCAGTGGCTGTGGTCCCAGTTGGCTCCACAGAGCTAATGGGGAGCATGTTTGAGCAGCACACAATCAGAGAAAGCACTGCACTAAGCAAAACACATCACCCTCCCAGTACAGCACAGACACCCAGTACAGCACTGACACCCAGTACAGCACAGACACCGTGTGTGTGTGTGTATGAATATCCATGCAGAAACACTGACAGGCCTCCTGTGTGTGTGTTGGCACAGGGGGACTACGACAGGGCGTCCCATGAGGGCAGCCCCCCAGTCCCGGGGGCAGAGACGTACCCCCGGGGGCCCCTGAAACTACCTCAGAGCCAAGCCAAGCCCGGTTACCCCAGCAGCTTCCAGTACCCCCCCACATTCCACTACAAGCCCTCCCCCTACCACCACCCGCCGTCCCAGCCCAGCCCCCCCTACACCCCGCAGGGGGCCTACTCCCAGCCCTCGTCCCCCTACATCCCCCCCGGGGCGTACCCCCCGCCCAGCTGGGGCTCCGCCTCCGACCAGCAGCCCTCCCGGGTGTCCCACGAGCAGTTTCGGGCGGCCCTGCAGCTGGTGGTGAACCCCGGGGATCCCCGCGAGTACCTGGACAACTTCATCAAGATCGGCGAGGGCTCCACCGGCATCGTCTGCATCGCCACGGAAACGCACAGCGGCAAGCAGGTGGCCGTGAAGAAGATGGACCTGCGGAAGCAGCAGAGGAGAGAGCTGCTCTTCAACGAGGTCAGCGTCCGCTCCCCTGTCCTATCGCACCTGTCCCCTCTCTTACCTGTCCTCTCTCACCTGTCCCCTTTCTCCCTGTCCTCTCTTACCTGTCTCCTCTCTCACCTGTCCTATCTCTCCTGATCCCTCTCTCACCTGTGTGTGAGTGTGCGTTTGAGTGTGTTTGTGCGTGCATGCATTCGTGCGTGTGTTTTGTTTCGAACTGCTGGAACTGACCAGCAGATGCTGAACCATAGGACCATATTTCAGCTTATTTGCTTCTGCGCAGGTACCATCAGCAGCTGCTGTGTGTCTGTGTGCCGACCTGCGTGTGCACGTGTGAGTGAGTGTGTGAGTGTGTGCATGAGTGAGTGAGCGTGCGAGCGAGTGTGTGCACGTGTGCGTGAGCGTGCGAGCGAGCGAGTGTGCGTGTGGGCGAACAAGCGCATGTGTGGGTGTGCATTTCTTGTTCATAAGCAAAGAAGCTTAAACACGGTCCTATTAATATGTACTGACCCTAATCCTTTCAATTAAGCTTCTGTTTCATTACAGGAATAAGAATAAAGAAAATATATTTTTCCTGATTTTGTTGTGTTATACAGTAGTCCTTTTAAGCATGAATGTAGAGCTTCTACATGTGCATCTCTCCCAAACAAATGTACTTCCTTTAACCTTATTTAAAATGTACACTGTTAATGCGCTGTTCTTTAAAATCTTGTGAACTCACACACTGACGCCTGGGTGCAGTTCCTGCAGTGTGGTGTTGTGCACCTGAATAAACGCCCTTCCCTCCTCACCTGTAACTCGGCTGACGTGCTTTCCGCTGCTCCAGGTGGTGATCATGCGGGACTACCATCACGAGAACGTGGTGGACATGTACAACAGCTACCTGGTGGGGGACGAGCTCTGGGTCGTCATGGAGTTCTTAGAGGGAGGGGCCTTGACTGACATTGTCACTCACACCAGGTAGGCGTGTACCTAACACTGCACCCGTACAGATTATACAGGTAGGCGTGTACCTAACACTGCACCCGTACAGATTATACAGGTAGGCGTGTACCTAACACTGCACCTGTACAGATTATACAGGTAGGCATGTACCTAACACTGCACCTGTACAGATTATACAGGTAGGCATGTACCTGACACTGCACCTGTACAGATTATACAGGTAGGCATGTACCTAACACTGCACCTGTACAGATATAGGTACCTGTGCTGATCTATATTTACCTGCTTTCTGGCCTGCAGTGTGCAATAAATCTGTCCACTTTTCAGGATGAGATTGGCAATGTCTTTAAGTGAATAATCACAGAATTTTTTAATAAACAATTTAGAGTGAAAAAATGCATTATTTTTTGAATTTATTTATTTAAATAAACTTGTTCTTAACTTGAATTGTTATTTTATCACCCCAGCGATAAGTGTTGATCAGATCCTTGCCAGGGCATTTTTTGGTCAGGATCTAGAGAGAAGTTGTGTGTTTGCGTTTTTATTTTGTTGAGCAGAGCGGTGGCTGGGCGTGCGCGTGCGGTTTGTCCGTTTGGATAATTACAGTCATCGGCAGCGCGTGTCGGCTGAGGTGACACCGCGTCGGTGGGAAATTGCACAGCGCTGTTTGGGGGGGGGGGGGGGTGAAGGGGCACACACCCCATCAGCCAGCGCTGGAGTTCCCAAAACTACGACCCAGTTTATTAGCTGTTAAAGAGAGAAAAAACCCTGCTTCTGCACAGAACTGTGTCCTGAAGGATCTCATCCACACAGAGACAGCGTCTTACACACATACAGACACTGCAGTGTTCACAATAATAATAATAATAACAACAACAGAGTGAATAGCAGCTGAAGTTCATTGCTCACTGACAGTGCGTAAGAACATCAGTGTGTAAGACTGTAAGAATGTAAGAATATAAGGGTGTAAGACTGTCAGAACATCGTCAGCGTAAGATCATCAGTGCGTAAGACTGTAAGAATGTAAGGATATAAGGGTGTAAGACTGTCAGAACATCGTCAGCGTAAGATCATCAGTGCGTAAGACTGTAAGAATGTAAGGATATAAGGGTGTAAAACTGTCAGAACATTGTCAGTGTAAGACCATCAAGGTGTGAATGTGAGGGTGGTTTAAGGGCACAGAAGGCGCGTCAGACGCATCATTTCCTGTTTCGTGCTTCTCTCTCTTCCTTCTTTTCCTCGGGGGAATTCCTTGAGTAACCGCTGTGCTGGGATTCTTCTGAAATGGCGCTCCTGGGTGTGTTTGTGTGTGTGTGTGTGTGTGTGTGTGTGTGTGTGTGACATCATCAGACCTGCGTTTGGGTACTGGGAGGGTTCCTTTGGGGGGAGCTCGGTGGCGGGGGAGGGGATCAGAGGGTACATGGGTAATTCCTCATGACGGAGGTCGGAAGGTCAGAGTGCCAGAAGGGGGGGGGGGGGGGGGGGTTGCAGGCACCCAGCAGGTGGGGAGAGACGGGGGGGGTTGGGGGGAGTGGAAACTCGTGAATCTGGACGAGCACCTGGCCTCACCGCGATGCCAAAAACGGCCAAACAGCCCCGGTGCCTTCAGCCTCAGCCCCTGTACCCGTCCTCCGTATGGGCCAATCAGATGAGATTTATTTATAAGAGAGGGAAAACAGGCCATCCAGAGCGCTCTGAACTCTGCGGGGAAAATGAGAGGACTACAGTGGCGCATCTCACCGCGCGAATGCCGCCATTTTAAGGCCAGCACGGCTGGATATCCAAAGTGCAACCTGTAGCACAGATCGTTCTATATTACCTCCACCAACAGGGTTCATGGGGGTTCATTTTTGGTTTCCATTTTTCCTTTCAATGTGCACCAGCCAATCAGGATGTCTTCTACATTGCCTTTAAATGTAGTGTGACATTAGGCATTCTTACTTTGCCGTGTTGGTTGGTGCAGCACATGTTCTGTGCTGCTGATGCATGGCAGAAGATGAGAAGCAGGTTCTTCAGAAAAGCATGTCCTTCCTGTTAGGCGCGTCCTCGTGTGTGACGCCGCTTGGCTGAGAACATGTAGCGCTTGGAAAGAGCGGTGCGGTGGGCCTGAGGAGAGCGGCTTAATCACGCTGGAGAAACAGAGACGAGCCCTCGAAACGTCAGCCGCTGAGCGCGCGCGCCTCGCGCCGGGAGCGGAGGCGATGGTGATGACATCAGCTCGCATAACGTCAGCGGCCCGGGAACCTTCCAGAATCTTCCTGACGTGTTCCGTGGCCTGATTCCCCGCTCAGCTGAGGGTCCACTTCCCCCCTCACTCAGCTGGTGGTGCGGAGGATACACTGTATCTACGGCACAGCTCTTACTGTGACACGTGCACTCGTCATAAAGGGGATCCTACAGGATTCTATACGGTTCTGCCAGTGGCCCCCTGTTCTCATTTCTGCTATTACATTACATTACATTACAGGCATTTGGCAGACGCTCTTATCCAGAGCGACGTACAACAAACTGTATAACCATAACCAGGAACAAGTATGACGAAACCCCTAGAGAGAAGTACCGGTCCAAGTACAGGGAACAACCGCATAGTTCAACCTGGACCCTGGTGGTTAAACTGATTAACACTAACAACGAGAACGGCAACAACGCAATCTATGGAAAAATAAAAATAAATAAAAATACAAGTAGTCGTTAAGACTGGCGCATCAACTAAGTCACCTATTAAACAGCTGCCTAGTTACAACCCTAAGTTTAGTCATTTACAGGGGGGGAAGGGATGGGGAGAGGTGCAGCCTGAAAAGGTGGGTCTTCAGTCGTCGTTTGAAATGGGTCACAGTCTCAGCTGTTCTGACCTCCACAGGGAGGTCATTCCACCATCGTGGGGCCAGAACAGAGAGGAGACGTGTTCTGGAGGTGCAGGTGCGAAGAGGGGGAGGTGCTAGGCGTCCTGAGGTAGCAGAACGGAGGGATCTGGCTGGCATGTAGGGTTTGAATATCTTTTGAAGGTATGCTGGGGCTGATCCCTTGACTGCCTGGTATGCTAGAACCAATGTTTTGAATTTGATGCGAGCTATAACAGGCAGCCAGTGGAGGGTAGTGAGCAGGGGAGTTACGTGGGAGTGTCTGGGTAGGTTGAAGACCAGACGAGCCGCAGCATTCTGAATGAGCTGCAGGGGTCTGGTGGCAGATGCCGGTAGTCCAGCCAGAAGAGAGTTGCAGTAGTCCAGGCGGGATAGAACCATTGCTTGGACCAGGAGCTGGGTTGAGTAGGTGGTGAGAAAGGGGCGGATTCTGCGGATGTTGTATAGGAAAAATCTGCATGCCCGGGTTACTGCTGCAATGTTGTTGGAGAGGGACAGCCTGTTGTCCCTATTCAAACTAATTGTGGGATTTGACAATAAACACTTTGCACCTTTTTCACAGGAAAGCTTTGAAAATTGTCTGCTGTGCAGGTTTTCATAATGGCCGGGGTATAGGCCAAGATACTGGAACTTCAGAATGGGTGAAATCCAGGAACAAAATTTAATCAGATTAATTCAAATATCTATGCAATACCAAGAAAGTGAAATGTAAAACTAGAAGGAACTGGGTATTGCGCAGGTTGTATTTTACATGTTTTTACATGTCCTGGTTTTGCTCTGGATTTCGGAGGAACTCCAAGCTCCTGTCACCGCCTGCAGCGGCTGTGTTCTGCACCGCGTTTCCCATGTTAAAAAAAAACAGAATCAATAACCCACCGTCACGTTGATGGCCGATTTCACGCTTGTCTCTCTCCCTCCTTTCTCGCCCACTCCGCCGTAGACCGGGCGGTTTCCGTGTTGCCGTGCCGACGTCCTGTTCGTAGACCGGCCGGTTTCCGTGTTGCCGTGCCGACGTCCTGTTCGTAGACCGGGCGGTTTCCGTGTTGCCGTGCCGACGTTGTGTTCCTAGACCGGGCGGTTGCCGTGCCGACGTCGTGTTCGCGGCGTAGCCGATTAGCTTCGCCCGCGCGGAGCTGTTCTGGGAGATAGGCGCGCGCGGGTCTCCCGCCGTGCTGCAGGCCGGTCAGCTTAAGCGGCTCCGCTGCTCGCCCGTTTATTTAGCGCGGTTTACACGCCCATGCAGCATCCTGAGCCGCGCGTTACCGCGATTTTTGGAGCGATTGAATAAATAGGAAAATTGGCTCACGCCCCTGTTGCAGCTTATGACTCAGGAAAATTTAGCATGAAACTCAAAAATAACCAGGAAACAGCGAGGACATTCTAGCTGGATATACTAAGGGTTTATTTTACATTATGAGTTTATTTTTTTTTAAGTATCATGATTTTAAGGTTATTAACACTATCATATATCACTGTTTATAAGAATAACGTGGTATAATAATAATGTGTAATTGTCTATTTACAGATTTTTCCTTGACATGTTTTTTCACAGTGATTTTTTAATGGTAGTTTACAGCAGTACATTTTTACGGTAGTTTACAGTAGCGTGTTTTCTTTGTTTTACAGTAAGAAGCGGTTAGTAGACTGGGCAGGTGTGAAGGCACGCAGGTGAGGGGTTTATTCTTTCATTGCAGGATGAACGAGGAACAGATCGCGACCGTCTGTCTGTCCGTCCTGAGAGCGCTGTCCTACCTCCACACTCAAGGGGTGATCCACCGAGACATCAAGAGCGACTCCATCCTCCTCACCAGCGATGGGCGGGTCTGTACACCTTACCGCGGGTTCCCACACCTGTTCACACCTGTTCACCTGCATTCAGTAACTCACTTGTTCACACCTGTTCACCTGCACTCACTAACTCACCTGTTCACCTGCACTCACTAACTCACCTGTTCACCTGCTCTCGCTAACTCACCTGTTCACCTGCACTCACTAACTCACCTGTTCACCTGCACTCACTAACTCACCTGTTCACCTGCATTCGCTAACTCACCTGTTCACCTGCTCTCACTAACTCACCTGTTCACCTGCACTCACTAACTCACCTGTTCACCTGCACTCACTAACTCACCTGTTCACATGCCCTCACTAACTCACCTGTTCACCTGCTCTCAGTAGATCAGTAAACCTCACCTGTCACATGCAACCAGTACCTTGCAGCTGTTTTCCCACGGTCTGTTATTCTGTCAAGTACAGGAAAAATTTTCCTTCATAATGTATGAAATGCTGTTTCCGAAAGCCCCTCCCCTCGTTGTGTTAGTTTACTGAGGACTGTGGGGGATGGTGTTCATTCTGTGTTTCTGTGTGTAGTTCTGTCCCCCGCTGTGCTGACTGTGCTGTGAATGCTGTGCTTGTCATTACTGTGAAAAGCGTCCTGCGGCCTCAGGAGTCTTGCACAGCCACAGCAGCCGTAGCGCATGTTCTCTGTAAAACAGACCCCCCCTCCCACCCCTACACACACACACCCCCACCCCCACGCATCCCCCCCCACCACGGGCCCCCCCCACACGCCTGCGTTTGAGCTGCACCTCAGTAGCCGTAGCGCATGTCCTCTCTAAAACAGACCCCTCGCCCCCCCCCCACACACACACCCCCCCCTCCCCATAACGGAACGGCACTTCAGCAGGCGTAGCGCTGAGCGCCGTGACTCATGGGATAGCAGTCGTGACTGAACGTGCCGCGTTCAGGCTGCGTTCAGGCGGCGTTGAGCTCGCGCTCGTGTGACTGCTCTGTGATTTTATCATCAGAGGACAGACACGCTGCTGCACACGCTCACTGCACACGCATTACCCCCAGCTGCTCCTCCAGCGCAGACATGCAGTACAAATATACTCAACAAACCTTTTTTTACACTGCAGTACACATAATGGTAACATATTACTCTTCGTATTTTTTTAATTATACATCGGAATATTTGAAAGAGGCAATAGTTTAAATCTGTTCACACATTCTGTGTAGCGTTGCAATATCTTGATGATATATTTTCAGTGTATTCCATCTCTGTGGGGGATGTTTTGGAGAGTGGTTCAGCGCTGGAGTTGTGAGTGAGTGCCTGCTCTGCGCCTGAGAGGCGAGACGGGACATTCGCTGCTCCTGGTGTGAGATTAGTGAACAGGGCCCACATACACACACTGCTCCTGGTGTGAGATTAGTGAACAGGGCCCACATACACACACTGCTCCTGGTGTGAGATTAGTGAACAGGTCCCACATACACACACTGCTCCTGGTGTGAGATTAGTGAACAGGGCCCACGTACACACACTGCTCCTGGTGTGAGATTAGTGAACAGAGCCCACGTACACACACTGCTCCTGGTGTGAGATTAGTGAACAGGGCCCACGTACACACACTGCTCCTGGTGTGAGATTAGTGAACAGGGCCCACGTACACACACTGCTCCTGGTGTGAGATTAGTGAACAGAGCCCACGTACACACACTGCTCCTGGTGTGAGATTAGTGAACAGGGCCCGCATACACACACTGCTCCTGGTGTGAGATTAGTGAACAGGGCCCACGTACACACACTGCTCCTGGTGTGAGATTAGTGAACAGGGCCCGCATACACACACTGCTCCTGGTGTGAGATTAGTGAACAGGGCCCACGTACACACACTGCTCCTGGTGTGAGATTAGTGAACAGGGCCCGCATACACACACTGCTCCTGGTGTGAGATTAGTGAACAGGGCCCACATACACACACTGCTCCTGGTGTGAGATTAGTGAACAGGGCCCACGTACACACACTGCTCCTGGTGTGAGATTAGTGAACAGGGCCCACGTACACACACTGCTCCTGGTGTGAGATTAGTGAACAGGGCCCACATACACACACTGCTCCTGGTGTGAGATTAGTGAACAGGGCCCACATACACACACTGCTCCTGGTGTGAGATTAGTGAACAGGGCCCACGTACACACACTGCTCCTGGTGTGAGATTAGTGAACAGGGCCCACGTACACACACTGCTCCTGGTGTGAGATTAGTGAACAGGGCCTGCATACACACACTGCTCCTGGTGTGAGATTAGTGAACAGGGCCCACGTACACACACTGCTCCTGGTGTGAGATTAGTGAACAGGGCCCACGTACACACACTGCTCCTGGTGTGAGATTAGTGAACAGGGCCCACATACACACACTGCAGCTACAGGACCGTCCCGTAGTCAGTACAGCTGTTTGAACGCTCCCCGCCTGCCCGATTCAAGCGGCTCCACTGGCCCTTTGGGTCACGGCTCTGTTTTTCCCTTTTGGGTCACGGCTGTGTTTCTCCCCCACAGATAAAGCTGTCGGACTTCGGGTTCTGCGCCCAGGTCTCAAAGGAAGTGCCAAAGAGGAAGTCCCTGGTCGGCACTCCGTATTGGATGGCTCCCGAGGTCATTTCCAGGTTACCGTACGGCACTGAGGTGAGCTCTTACACACCCGGCACACACGCCATTTAAGACTCCTTTTAAAGCATGTATTCTGAATCACGCTTCTGACTTCACTGGGATTTTGCTACGGTTCATGGGACTTAACAACAGATGGTTGCAAGTTCAAATCCCCTCCACAGCAATTAGTTATACAGCCCGATTTCCCTGAGTGGTTTAACACGTGCTGTGCTGTTCGCAGGTGGATATCTGGTCTCTGGGGATCATGGTGATTGAGATGGTGGATGGAGAACCCCCCTATTTTAACGAGCCCCCCCTTCAAGCCATGAGGAGAATCCGGGACAACCTGCCCCCCAGGTTAAAAGAGCCCCACAAGGTGAGCCCGTGGTCACATGGTTTCATGTCTTCCATTGTTTTTATGTGTGGGTGTGCTGCAGGTGTCCTCCGTGCTGTGGGCCTTCCTGTGTAAAGGTCAAAGGTTAAAGGTCATGTGTGTTTCTGTGGCAGGTGTCATCTGTGCTGCGGGCCTTCCTGTGTAAAGGTTAAAGGTCAAAGTTCATGAGTGTTTTTCTCACAGGTGTCGTCTGTGCTGTGGGACTTCCTGTGTAAAGGTTAAAGGTCTAAGGTCATGTGTGTTTCTGTCGCAGGTATCGTCCGTGCTGCGGGCCTTCCGGTGTAAGGGTTAAAGGTCATGTGTGTTTCTGTGGCAGGTGTCGTCCGTGCTGAGGGCCTTCCTGTGTAAAGGTTAAAGGTCAAAGGTCATGTGTGTTTCTGTGGCAGGTGTCGTCCGTGCTTAGGGCCTTCCTGTGTAAAGGTTAAAGGTCAAAGGTCATGTGTGTTTCTGTGGCAGGTGTCGTCCGTGCTGAGGGCCTTCCTGGACCTGATGCTGGTGAGGGAGCCGTCCCAGCGCGCTGCCGCTCCGGAGCTCCTGCAGCACCCCTTCCTCAAAATCTCCGGGCCCCCCTCCTGCATCGTACCCCTCATGCGGCACTACCGCCACCGCTGACCAGCAAGCAGGGCGGCGCCACCCTCACCGAAAAAAAAAAAATTAAAAATCCCCCTCTCTGGGCACTGACACCTTTTACCGTAGCGTAGCTTAGGAAAAACACCTGTCCTGTTTCCAAAAATAAATGAGCAAATGAACGGAAGAATAATGGCCGACAGTACTGGGCACCTGCAGGACTACCGGCTTCGCTGGGCAGGTAGCGGTGATGGGCGGGAAATCACCTGTGTGTGTGTGTGTGCGTGCGTGTGTGTGTGTGTGTGTGTGTGTGTGTGTGTGTGTGTGTGTGTATGTGGTGTGTGTGTGTGTGTGTGTGTATGTGGTGTGTGTGTGTAGCTTGTGTGTATGTGTGTGTGTGTGTGTGTGTGTGTGTAGCGTGTGTGTGTGGGGGGGGGGTGTTTGGTGCAGTTCTTTCTTTATAGGCAGTCTGCTACCTACTCCTTGTGTACAGGGTGCATTAGTCATTGAATAGAGCTTTAAAGAAGGTGGTGAGATCGTCTGCTGGACAGCGAGAGAGATCCAGCCCTGTGATTGGCCATTCGGTCACTGGCCGTTACAGCTCAGACCCTGTGATTGGCCAGTGGAGTTCGTTCAGGGCCTATCAGAGGTGCTGAATTTAGTGGAAACCCCTGTGGGTAGTTTCGCTTCTTGAAAGAGGACTGGCTGTTATTTCTTTGGTTGTTAAAAAAAAAAAAAACAGAACAAAAAAAAATTATAATCTTTAATCTTTTCACTTTTATCTTATAACACTAACAATGTAATGTATTTTAGATTAACTGTAATTTCCTGTACAGTTTTGATAATCAGTATTTTTGTTGTGATGTAACCATTGTGATATGGGCAGTGTTAAATATAATTATTAAGTATAATTATGAAAGTTTCCGCAAAGATCTTTCCTACTATTTATATCCATTTTTTGATTGAAAAGTGAAGAGATGCTAAATAAACCAACCCTTAACTGTTACCAAAAACAACTAGAATATATTTATTATCACACCGTGACATTTATAGACAGAATTTCCGGGCAATGGTGGGGAGGGGGGAAGGTTTGAGGCAGAATTTTATATACTGTTTAAAGTATTATTTATTTTTTGAATTGAAAATTATTTTTCAGTAGTGTAGTTTTTTTATTTTATTTTTTATCAGCAAAATATCAGCAGACGGTGATGTCAGGATTATGTCACAAGAGCAATATCCCTATGTTATTAAGTCATTTGCTTAATTTAGAATCAATAGTATCAAAGACTTTGGGGAAAAAAGCTTGTGATTCACTGTGGGCCAATGATTAGAAGTTCAGTGAGACCCAATCATTCCCCTTACTGTGTGTAAATGAGCAGTTAATGCCAATGTCATCAATTACATTTAGCAATACTTAAATAAATACGTTTTAGAAAAAAAAATGGAGATCACGTTTCTATATACGGTCCGTTCATTCATTAAACCATTTTAAACCTACCGTAGACTTTATATTTATGTAACCAAAATGATTACTTGTCGGATCTTAATTCTAACCAATCACGTACTGTTAGGCAAATCCCACCCCCCACCCCCAGGTTTGGTATAATCTGAACTCATCATTCAGTGTGTTTTTGTAAATATGAACCACGTTAACGTTTGCTGCTGTTTAAAACATTGATGAATGTTCAAACTTGAATGACTAATACTTATCCGTGGTGTTGCTTGTAGAGTGAAACATGCATGTTTGTTATAAATTAAGCTGGTTTTAAATTAAATAACAAAAAACACAGAAAGCTGTAGTATGTCTATTTTGTCTGCTCTAGTATAAATGTCCCCTTTCAAATAAATCATTAATATTATGTTTTCAGAGAAAAGTCACACGTCAACATTTCCACAACCGCAGCTGTAACTGGTGCTGCTTCTTAGTCACCAACCTTTCCCCGAAAGCGTTACAGAGCATCCTGTACGAACGAATGACGGCCATGTTTCTGGATCTTTCCGCACGGCAGGGTCAGGGCTTCAGCTGATCTGTGCTGCAAGTCCAGTGAACATTTTAAATTCACTTTAAAATTCAGCTTTCCGTCTGATTTTAGCAGCCACTCTCTTGGAAAAAAAAAAAAAAAAAAACAGTGACTCTTGTAGCTTGGAATAAAAGTATATTAATAGGCTATTATGGCATTTCACACAGTCCATGTGGATCTGTGTGAGGATGATTTTAAAGCTTACAGTTTATGCACATTTGAACGAAAAACATCAACATAAAAGGTTCGACGACAAGGTCCCTGTCCATTTCCAGTTTGGAGGCTGGACACTGTCGTTGCTCCATCATTGTTAATTTAGTCTGTGGTCATTCAGGCCCTCTTCTGTGTGATAATTAAAGCCAATCCTTTGCATATCAAAGGCACCATTTCCTCTGAGGCTTCACTTTAAAAGAAAAATAAAGAAAATGGCACCGGGCCAGACAGAAGGCTCAGCCCCAAACAATACAGCAGCAGCCATTTTAACGTGTTGGTTGGACCGAAGGACAAAATGTGAAGAACATAAAGCACATAATCCATGTTCCATTGTAGAGGTGCGATCTCCAGGAATTAATCTTGGGCAGGGCCCTTCAAAGTTCTGACATGCAAAACCTTTGAACGGAGGAAATGGTTGAACGGGCGCAGTGAATTATGCCTTTTAATAAAGTATTAGTATGAGAAATTTAGCAAAACCATGCAGACTGGCCAAATAAACTGGAATAACAAATGTGAAAATATCAGCCTAATAAACTCTCTGGGGCCCATTCAATTTTTATGGCCTACATATCAAAATAATTATCTTATGAGGAAGAGCCATCTACAAATTAAACATTACAAGCGCGAGATCTGCTCTCTATACTTTGCCCTTACCTTATCTGCATTTACACTGTCAATTTCATTTATTGAAACGTTTCGTTTTTTCAAACCCTCAAACTTACTGTTAATCACGCATCAAGCACTACGCCTACGCGACTGCCGTAAAGATGCCCTAAGCAGTCTCGCGCATGTGCGCGCGCGTTATCTTCACCTGGTTTAAACCGTCTCAAGAAGTCCACAGCGGATTTTCCCAGACTGTGAATATTGACTCACATAAGTTTTATATTCAGAAATACTGTCGCAACAACCCACTTGAAGATTATAATTAATTCAACGTTGAGGCAACATGTCGAGTTAAGGTTAGTTTGTTTACTTTTTCCACGTTACAATTTTGTCTGATTTGTGTAACGTCGGTTTGGGCCTTCTCACGGGAGAGAAGATGGCGGCTACCTAGTCTCGTCAATTTAGCCAACCTTAGACGCTTTGCTTTGTCGACACGGGAGAAGTAGGGGAGGAGAAGAGCCGGGGGGTATGTACTGGACACAACTGGAACCAGGAAGCAGTTAAACTGTGTTTGTTGTATCAGGTGATACAATTCCATTACGAGCTGACCAAGAGTGAAGTCAAGTGAGACGGGGGTAGCCTACACACTAGCGGCGGTGTTCAGTAGAATTGGTAGCGAAGGACATTATTTCCATTACGGGATGATCTGACGATTGGCATTTATAAATGATATACTTGATGTTCGGTCAAGTTGGCAACAGCATTGTTTATGTCCTGCGTTGTTCCATCTGGAGTATTTGCTAAGACAATGACAGATGTGAGTTTCGGCCGTTCAGTGAGTGTTGAAGGGCAGGCGTTGTTTAGAAAAAAAGGTCAATTCAGCCTTAACGTTAGTTCCTGATAAGTTCCTCTCTGTCTGTCCAATTTTTTCTTAAAATCGAGAGGCGTGTTTGGGTGACCTGAAATCTTGCACTCGTTTATTTTCAATTAGACTTTTTTTCATTCTTACAGGGACTGGGGGCGCGAGACAAATGGTCAGATCAATACCCATCTCCGCCATTCCCTCCGGAAACCGGTCATAATTCAGGTATCGATTTCTCCCGAGTTCAGGTCATATTGATTGCTGCGTTCGGTGTTTCTCGCCGCTGGTTTTGTCGCAGACGGAGTTGAAAATACTTAAGTTTAAACAACAGCAGACCGATTCATTTCTGAAATGACAAATTGGATTTGTTTTGAGTGATAGGCGATTCTTCATTTCATAATAGCATAGTTGACCATGACAAACATTCTGTTTCTAAATATTTCCATTCTAAGATGGAAACACTACTAGAATTAAATTTAGATATATGAAGAGTAACTCTGGTATGAGGTATACAGTTTAATGAATTTTGAAATGGGAGTTAAATCACGTAAAATAAAGTAAACTTACATATCCAGAGATCTACAGCCAGGAAAGTGTTGAATGATTTATTTTCATAAACAGAATTCCACACAATTAAATTTTCATTGTTTTACTGTTTTTCCTTATGCATAGTAATTCTTAAAATATTGTACTTCCAAAGTAAAACTCTTATGTTTTAAAATTGGACACTGATGTACTTTTCCCTTAAAGCAATAGATTAAGACATACTTATGGACTTAAACTCTCAGAATCCTTCGTATGCATACATTTTAATTTTCCCTTATCTTCATAGATTTATTTAGACATTTTACAGATTTATACATTCAAATGAAAATATGAGCCATTTTTAATGGTAATTTTTAAAGAGCGAGATGTGTAGAAAGGTAGCAGGCTGTCGGACATACAGACATGTGGGGCACAGGTGAGACACAGGTGGGGCACACGTGAAACACACAGGTGACTGCGCTGCGATGAATCCAGGCTTCAGTACTGAGCTCTTGCACACCACACAACACTGTCCACTTCCACCCACCACACAACACACAACACTGTCCACTTCCACCCACCACACAACACACAACACTGTCCACTTCCACCCACCACACAACACTGTCCACTTCCACCCACCACACAACACTGTCCACTTCCACCCACCACACAGCACTGTCCACTTCCACCCACCACACAACACTGTCCACTTCCACCCACCACACAACACACAACACTGTCCACTTCCACCCACCACACAACACTGTCCACTTCCACCCACCACACAGCACTGTCCACTTCCACCCACCACACAACACTGTCCACTTCCACCCACCACACAGCACTGTCCACTTCCACCCACCACACAACACTGTCCACTTCCACCCACCACACAGTACTGTCCACTTCCACCCACCACACAGCACTGTCCACTTCCACCCACCACACAACACTGTCCACTTCCACCCACAAACACGGCATTTCAGAACAGGGACGCTCCAGCGAGCTCACAGCATAGGCTCTGCTTCGGCTGTTTTTCTCTTTGCAGCTCATTTTACATATAAATAAACAAAGATAATTAATAAAACACCTCCAAACGGAAAACTGCAGGCTTGGGGAACTAAGAGAGCAAGAAACGGTGTGGTGTGCCACTGCCTAGGGAGCTTCGGAAGGGATTTGGGAATGTTTCAGTGATTGGGAATGTAAGGGATTTGGGAATGTAAGACTGATAGGGAGTGCGGAATGGATTTGGGAATGTAACAGTTTTATGGAATGTGATAGGATTTGTGATAGTTTGAGTGTTTGGGAACGTAAAAGGCATTTGGGAATGTAAAAGAGATTTGGGAATGTCAAAGGGTTTGGGAATGTAAAAGAGACTTGGTAATGTAAAAGGGATTTGGGAATGTAAAGTGATTTGGGAATGTACTGTAGGAGTGTTTGGGAATGTAAAAGGGATTTGGGAATGTAAAAGGGTTTGCGACTGTAGGAAGGGATTAGCAAGATTGTCGGGTACTTATAAGCTATGGAAGGGTTAAGGGCTGTTAGGGGGTGGGTGGGTGACTGTGTGAGAATCTGGCTTGTGTCGCAGCTGGGGTTGGGCACGGGCACGCGGCCGGGCGAGCCGCTCTCTCCCTCTCTCACATGTTCTTGTAGAGCGAGCGGTCCCGGGGCAGCTGCGGCTGCTGCGCGGTCATTTTGAGGTGCACGTGGTAGACGGAGAGCGTGATGACGATGATCAGGCCCAGGATGACGCCCAGGATCAGGGGCAGGGTCTCCTCCAGCTGCTCCCTCTGGTCCGTGATGCACTTATAGGCTGAAGAGAGAGAGGGGGCGGGGGGGACCCCATTACTAACACCCTGAATTTCACACCCCATTCCATATACCCCAAAAGTCACACCCGGTCAATGCCTCCCTATTCCAGACTCTGCATTAGTGCTGAGGATCAGTTCTGTATTTCTGTGCCCGTTCTGGTAACCAGGAGGAATGATGACAGCTCAGAAGTGACACCCGATTTGCTCTTTGCTGGCACTGCAGACCTTTGGCCAGCAGGTGGCAGTGTGCAGTTCGGCGCGTGTACAGTATGAGAGGTTTCCCTGTGGTCTGTGGTCTACAGTAACGTTTACTGTAAGGTCCGCAGTGAAAGCCTGCACGGCCTTAGCGCTAACATGTAGCACAGACATTTAATTCTTAATTTTCACTTAACAGCTTTTTGGCATGTTAGATACTTTTGCTCATTTCTTTTGGGTTTCATGGATGAGCAGGAGAAAGAGAGGATGAGCAGGAGAAAGAGAGGATGAGCAGGAGAAAGAGAGGGTGACTAACACACTCAACACTAACACACTCGACATTAACAGACACAACTCTAAGACACAGAGTACTAACACACACAGTACTAACACATACAACACTAACACACACGACATTAACACACAACATTAACACACACAGTACTAACACACACACACAACATTAACACACACAATACTAACACACACACACAACATTAACACACACAGTACTAACACACACACACAACATTAACACACACAGTACTAACACACACACACAACATTAACACACACAGTACTAACACACACACAACATTAACACACACAGTACTAACACACACACACAACATTAACACACACAGTACTAACACGCACACTTGGCTCCATGTTGCAGAAACACATGTTCTGCTTGCTGTGTGTCAGTAGTGGAGAGAGATGGTTCGGATGGGTGAGGAGGAGAAAAGCCTTTGCTCTGTGGAGTCAGGTGTCCCATTATAAACCAGCTCATTGGTCAGATGTGTTGGGCCCTTTGCTGAAGGAGAGGCAGGCAAAGCCATGCAGATATGTAACATGGATAAGGAGTAATATTTATGACCTCATGAATATTAAAAAGGGGAAGGTTCTGGTCATTTGGGAAGCGTCTGGCTTATGCGTTTCTCTAGATGCAGTATGTCTTTCATTCTGAGCAGCTAAATCTCTTAATGGTTAATCAAGACTGTTGGAGTTCCTGTGAAACCAGCTTAACTTTACCCAGCATATCCAGGGAAACCATCAAGAATTAACCCGGCATATCCAGGGAAACCATCAAGAATTAACCCAGCATATCCAGGGAAACCATCAAGAATTAACCCAGCATATTCAGAGAAACCATCAAGAATTTACCCAGCAAAACCAAGGAAACCATACAGATTTCATCCAGCATATCTGGAGAAACTATCAAGAATATGTCCGGGAGAACCACGGCAACCATCGAGAATTTCCCCAGCCTATCCATGGAAACGGCGCTGGTGTTAGCCGAGGCAAAGCCAGTGAAAGCACGCAGGTTTTATCCAATGGGAAAGCAGTCGGCTCGTTTCCCCCGGAGACATGGGCCGCTTGCCCGTAAACATTAGGACATCTGAGCAGCAGTCTGCGTTCTTCACAGTACAACAGCCCTTACCCCAACTACACCTTCCCCCCCCCACCCCCCCCCACCCCCCACCACTACCACCCCCTTTCCCCCCCCCCCCGCCCCCCACCCCCTTACCCCCCACCACTACCACCCCCTCTCCTCCCCCCGCCCCCACCCCCTCCACTCCCACCCCCTCCCCCCCCACCCACCCCCCACCACTCCCACCCCCTTTCCCACCCCCCCTAAAAGGAGTGGCAGTCAGCACCGATGGGGATAAGCTCAACAAACACACTTCACCATTGCTTTGCATAATCATGGTAAATTTTTAAATAAAAATTTTTAAATAAATAAAAAAGTTTAAAAAAAAAAGAAAAAAAAAAGGCGTTTTAGTGAAGGTTTGATCGCTTTCCACTGTGTACGAGCATATGTTCTGCACATCGTGTGTGCGCGTGTGTGTGCACGTTTATCTGCAAGTGCAAGCGTGTGTGTGTGTGAGAACGTGCTGCGGTGTGTAAGTGCAAGCGTGTGTGTGTGTGCGT
This sequence comes from Anguilla rostrata, assembly GCF_018555375.3. NCBI lineage: Eukaryota > Metazoa > Chordata > Actinopteri > Anguilliformes > Anguillidae > Anguilla > Anguilla rostrata. The sequence goes on along the minus strand of NC_057938.1, from coordinate 56,407,365 downwards.
GCACGTGCTAAGAGTGTGTGTGTGTGTGTGTCTGTGTGCGCGTATACGCTTGTGCGCATGCTCGCACGTACAGTGCACCAGGGCTGTATAAGGTAATGGAACACGCTGATGTGTATGTTTAATGGGCGTGCCCTGATGATGTCACTGCCAGGTCACGGCCAATGGCGGCCTCGCTACAGTCGGGCGGGTTAACTAGCCAATGGGAGACTCTGCGCATTGCGGATATCTGCTGGGTTTAAACACTCCCTCTGCACCATCTCACAAGCCATTCTAAAAAACCCATTTCACATTAATTGTTACTGGTACTGATTGTTGTTGTCA
>NC_057938.1:56362044-56402044 GCF_018555375.3 Anguilla rostrata | reverse complement strand
ACCCTAAGCACAGAAGGGAAAATAAAGGAATCCAGGCGCTTACATCGATACCATTGAGTGCCAGGACGTCGTATGGAACCACGAATCTGACCGCAAACTCAGCCATTAAGCAAGTGGTTCCGTTTTCCCGCACCACGAATATGTCTTTGTCCGGGTTCGTAGACAACCCTGAGAGATTTTCAACTTCTTGTTCCGCCAGTATGCGAGACAGACAAGCTGTGGGAGGAACGTAAAGTTTATGTGACGAAGTAATAATCTTTTTTTTTTTTTCAAAAATGTTTTTAAAATACTCTAAAGTTGTAGAAATTAATGGGCAAAGATAACAGTGTAGTTCTAGTGATATTGCTACAACTAGTATTACCACTACTTAGAGTTGTAGTCGTAAAATAATATATAGCCTATATATAATTTTAGTTTAGCCGGCTATTTTACCTCATGAATTCTTAATACTTCACTAAGCCGAGATTGTACTGGGGAAATGCCTCTACAGTGTAGAGATCACGAATCGTGCCTAGTTTGATAAAGACGTTACGTGCAAGAAGCCACTCTTAGGCTGCGCCAGCATAACAGCGTGGAACCAAAACGTGTCACTTACTGAAAAGAACTAATATGAACAGCTGTAATCCGGTGCTGTCCAAGGTCCTGAATCCGATGCCCTCCATAATTCAGTCGTTCGGCTTCCAGAGATCTGAAGTTGGCGTCTTTTGGAATAAAAAAACCCCCCTCCACTAGAGACAGACAGCTGTGGTTTCCGCTCAGTGTCGAATGGTCACGCTCACAACATTGCGTATGCAGCAACTGTACAGGTATGCGCGAGGTAGTATCCAGCCCACGTTCGCGGCGTTTTTAGTCGTGTTTGTCGATACCGTCAGGAAGCGCCCAGGTCCGTTTCCCTATTAAAATGGGAAGAAATTATTTAGGAACGCATTCGAACCAGGGAGCTGACGCTTTCCCCTGCACGTGCCCACGGAAAGGACGACCGATAAGGGACTGCGGCGTGACTCAAGGTAAATAACTCAGACGGGGGGGAAGTTCTCAAGTTGTTCGCTTGATGATCACCGGCACTCTAGTCCCGCAATGCTGTTATTTTCGTGCCTGCCATTGCAGCCGAGACGACTGTAAACCCTCGTTACCCTCCGCTTCTGGGCAAGGTTGCAGCTGTTGGTGCGCGTGGATGTGCTGCCGACGCGGCGCCGTAATGCGTGAGCTCAGCCGTGGGAAGCCAAAGCTGCGACCACAGCGATCAAGCGCGAGCTGTCACTTCCAACGGCACACTTTTAGTTATGCTGCGTTAGTGCTCTGCCATCGTTCTCTCATCACCGTGGTCTGAACTGAAGGTATTTTTAGAATATCAAATACATACACATATGCCCCCAGCCTCCGAAAACAGTATCAAACATTGTTTCGAAATTAACCTGAAATGTGTCAATGAAAAAAAAAAAAAAAAAAAACCCCAGGAAATAATCACGCACGGTGCCCTTTTCTGAACACAAAATTTGGGCATTACTGAACAGAGCGCGAGCTCATTTATATTTTCTTACACAAGTCTAGAAAAGCAGCGGACATGATGCGGTATTTCTGTGACTTAACTTTGCTCACTCAGTCAGTCACGTGTCAGCACTTTGAGAGTGGCATACCCCAGTGCCTGTGACGTCCCAGTGTCTCCGCATTCGAAATATTTATGATACGTCACGCATTTGGGTACACATCCACCCACATAATGCTCGCTTTAAAAAGATCAAAAGATTATAACTAGCGGTTTACTCAATTTTATTTCTTAATTATAGATCTAAAACAGACAAATTTGTAGGAATAGTCAAAAGGCAGCGTTGCATGCTTTAAATCTTTAATACAGCTTTTCATACGGACTAAGCTCCCAGTCTTGGGATGAACGAAAAGCACATAAAATGTATTTCTGTCAAACTGAAAAGTCCCATTGAAGTCGTTTTTGAAATTAAAAATTCCAAAAAAACAAAAAACGCGTACATCAAGGCGGTGTTCCCCTAACTGAGAAAGGCTTCGTTCAAACAGAATAAATAATACAGTGTACATTTGTGAAAGGGCCACTCGAACGCCGCGGTAAGGACACTTCAGCTGTCGTCCGCCCTTTCGGCCTGATGAGACCTCTGAAATCAAATGAGAGGTCTTTGAGTTCAAACTGGGTGAGCTGTAAGCGCGAGGGAGAGATTCCAAAGGTGACCGTCATTCGGTGCCAGTGAAACACTGCAGACCGCAATGAGAAATGCTGAACACCCAATTGCACTTTTACAAGCTGGTTGGGGGGGGGGAGGTGTACTCGACTCGTCCCCCAAGTAATGCTGTCGCAAGCAAACGTTTTTTCAGGTTCAGGTCGTACATTGAGAAAATAAGGCTACTGTAGACACTGCACTTAAAGTGACCGTCAGATAAGCAGGATTCTCAGGGGACCCGTGTAGTTTTGGAAGGGTGTTTGCGCCTCCAGCATTGCGTGGCAGTAGGACATGGGCACTGATGTTTACCAGTGGCTAAGAACTCAGTCAGGATGGACTCAGTTTGAAGTGGAAGTCGAACTCGCACTTCACAGCGCTGATGCTGTCGATACTGGGCTTGCTTCCCACCGGAGAGTGCCGCGTGGCCAGGGGGTAACTCTCTGATTTCGGCATCCCTGGCTCTGTCACTTCGGGACTTCCGGAGTGCGTGCCGCCGGACCCGTCCCCGCTCACATCTTTCGTGGACTTTTTCAACTCCGGAAAAGTGAAGCGCCGCAACAGTTTGTTTCCAAGGACGGCGAAGCTCGTGGGCGCTCCTGCTGCAGTAACGGCAGGAGTCGCAGTGCTGCCTAGCAGCGTGTCCTCCTGCACCGTTTTAGTTTTGCGTGAGGGCATGAGCGCGCGCGCTGGCGGTGCAGGTCTGAGGACACTTGTCGGCAAACTGCTCCGTTTCTGATAGTAACTGTCGTGAAATAGACGGATACCGAAGTCCATGGCGTTTTTCTTCTGCGTTTCACTTTCTGTCTCTGGTTTCCCACCTTTTGATCCCGGAATAGGAGTTAACAAAACTCCGAGAGGACTGTTCGATGGACCGGCGGCGGAGGCTCCGGTACATGCTGACGCGCGACGATTTAATGCGTTTTTAGCCGGCCTTGGTGAGAACAGCAGTGGGAACTGGTTATCCGTGGGTCTAGATAAAGGCGCTACATTGTAGCGTCTATTATTTTCCCCTAATTTAAATGTTCTATTATTGTTTTGGCCGTGATATGACCGGGCGTGAGGTTTTTGAACTGGGACACCGGATAAATCACCTGGCCAGGAGAGCGCAGCGTCGCACTCCCTCTCAAACTCCTCTATTGAATCCATGGATTGGATTCGACTCCGTAGAAATGAAGACTCTCTTCGACTCGAAGATGCCGCAATGGAATCCTCTCCCGTTCTCGCAGCGTCCACACCCTTTGGACAGAAGTGACTTTGGCTCTGGGTATCATTCACCTCTGAAGCGTGCGTGGGCTTTTTCCCACGGCTACTTTCGCCTTCATTACTGTCAAAATCTCTCAAGGCATCGTCGTGGCTTTTCTTCGTTTTACTCGTGAGAGCAAATAAACAGTCTTTGTGTCCCAGATACTTCGCCACTTCCACAGCCGAGTTTCCAACTTTGTTTTGTCTGTCAATTTGCAGACCGAGCCTCTTGAACGCCCTCACCAAAAAGTCCACTACGGCAGAATGGCCGGCCACAGACGCGTACATCAAGGCAGTGTTCCCCCAACTGTCCACGACCTCTGGGTCGGCATTGTTCTGAACCAGCACCTTCACTGCGTCCAGGTAACCCTTTTCACAGGCGTAACTCAAAGCGGTGCGCCCGCGCTCGTCTTGACGGTTGACGCTCGCGCCGCGCTGCAGCAGAAGGTTCATGAACTTGGATCTGGCCTGGCTGTCCGGCAGCAGCACGGATGTGATGAGCGGGGTCGCGGCTCCCTCGCTTGTGGAGTCGATAATTTTGCCGTCCAGAGCATCGAGGATGAACCGAGCCAGATGGACCTTGTCTTTTGACATGGCTTCCAGGAGAATCTTTGAGCCCGTTTGGCCGCTACCTTTTTCAGGGAGTCTAAGCATATTTTCAGGGGGTATTTTTCGAGAACAGCAGTTAACACGCGGATGGTGAAGTGCCTTTTCAGCTGGGGAGCAGGTCTGTTAAACCTCTCTCTCTACCAACCTGATACTCATCGCCGGGTAAAACAGTCAACAGTCCATCCTCTATTTATACAAGCAAAGCGTTTCAGTTACCAAGACGACACTAATATAATTAACATACTTTGTCCGGCTTCAAATGTCTCAATAATTGTTGTAATTATCATAAGGTTCTTCAGAGAGGGCAGCGACAAGATGAGTGTTTTATGATGTGCATTAATTTAGTTCCCGATTGTGGTTGTTTGGATTACATTAACAAAGACTGCTGATCTCCCGTCTTTCCTCGCCAATTATGATGGTTTCTGGTAACAAAAGTGAAATATGACTTGGCCAAAGTTTTAGTTTAATAAGGCCTATGTTTTAAGCGCCTCCAACTCAAAGGCTTTGAACATAACGAATGGATATGTTTTTTCTCCGAAGGAATTTTTTTTATTTGACTGACTGCGCCTGACCGCAACTAGAACACAATACTTATTTACTGTTTTACGATTCATTTTTTATTGTGTACTTCAGGGATTTTTGGATGTCCTCTCGGATTTTTATTTTGTTTTCAGTTTGTGTCCATGGCCGTCGCTTCTTTTGGGCTTATAGTGTGCTGGTTTTCCTGGCCTGTAAAGCACTTTGAGATTGTTGATGAGAAGCGCTATATAAATAACATTAGTGTTATTGTTAGGCAAGCGGTATTTATTATTATAAACGATCATGACGAGAACATAGTGGGACCAGTTCTTTGTGGCTATTACGTTAAGTGGAATGCATGGCATTTTGTGATGTAAATGTGTGTAAATATCCGCACGAAGCTTCTCCAGTAACATCAGTCTGTACGTTTATTTTATAGTTATAAAATAGCTATCAAAGCAGCTCCGGTTGAGACTGGGGGACTGATGTAAACTTCAGTACTACGCGCGTGATGCAGAGCGTGTCCTTCTCATTGACCGGTTCCCTTCGGGCGCAGACGTGCTTATTAGAACACAAAGAGCCACACCACTTCCAGGTGCGTCTTAATTCAAATCAACGGCCCAATTTATCGCAGGGTCAAACATAATTATTGACTGCATTCTGCAGTTCTCAGTATATATCTCACTTGTAAAACATTCTGAATTACCTTCCACCAATGTGCATGTAGCACATCCATTAAACCAACATTGAACAGTAAGAAAAAGTGTTTCAAAAGAACTGTTGACCACAGTAAAGTCGAGACACCGAATCCTTTTACAAGTGCAGTAAAGATTCCTTCACATCTTTCTTGTACGACTGGGTATGTTTTAGGTTTTTGTAATCATTTTCTTCAACCGATTTAAAGTTACTTAATAATTACCAAGAACCGTGAATGAATCACTCAGTCATGACAAAAGCCTCACTTTTTTACTTTTAGATTATTTATTGATACATATACTATAAAACAGTATTAAAGTAGCAGAAGAACAACATTATTTCCGTTGCTAGAATTTCAACAATAACAATTATAAATACAAAAACACTCACATGATGTTCCTTCACCGAGCTACACATTAAAATAAAAAGGAAAAAACAAACTTGTTTTAAAAGTAAAAGCAACAATATTTTGCAAAAATAATCTGCTTTTACAACTACATAGCAATGGTTACATGAGGTCACACAACATAAAAAACGTACACGTGTAAAGAGTATTCTAATAACAAACCCTAATATAGTCTTATACTACCTGCTATATTTTCCATATTTATATATTATATATATTTATTCATATATAAATTACCCCTTATTTTGGCATTTATTTGTAGAATAACTTGAAATGTCCAACCAGATTTAGGACTGAGTGGCGCATTTCAGTGTAAAAGCAAATAGCAAATTCGAATATAAAAGCACTTCTTATAATATCGCTCTAGATATGTGATGACCATAATTTACTGTTATGATGCTGGAAGGTGGATGGAGACGGAGAGATAACTGAAATAACTGAAATGATTATTGTCTTCCCGGGTAATGAACACGCCCTCGTCCCAGAGCCCTTAAGATTACTGATATACTGCAGAACACGTTTGGTCAGAAAATAACTACATACATTCCAGTATATACAATAAAGTGTCTCTATAGAATTATGTGTACTACAACAGTAGAAAAAGAAAAGAAAAATAGTGGTACATTTTACTCTATTCTCGTACTTTAATAGAAAGGAAATACTTTTAGCTTTTGGTCAATCAATAATGTCTTGCCATTGGCCAATAATCTATGAACACAGCTGCCTATAGTTAAGAGACATTCACCATGCCAGACTCACAAAAACTCAGCACTCTGATTGGACAGCAGTGACCAGCTGTCTGTCTGTCATTGGACAGCAGTGACCTGGTTTCTCTGTCATTGGACAGAAACATGCAGTGCGTGGCACAGACGCAGTGCGCTGACCCCCAGGCAGCACTGTGGGTTCATCGCACACGAAACACAAGGATACAGCAGGATACCGCAGCACAGAACCACCCTACACTACGCTCTACTGGACGCTGGTGTCACAAGAGTGAACACTAATAAAATCTTTCAGCATAAAATGCTGAAATGTAGTGTACACTTGTGTGTAAGTAATGGTGTTTTCATAAAGGATATACTGTAGTTTACATATACTGTGTAGTGCACACTAAAGCACTCCATAATGTAATGCCTATGGTTGTTCAACATGTTAATATAAGGGTGGTGGTGGTGGGGGTGTGGAGTTCTCTCTCTCTGGTTAGATCCCTAAACTACAAGAAAAGCCAGGATAGTTTGGTGTAACGCAGTCGCCCTATCAGAGGACTACTACCCAGCCGTCAGTGGGGCCCGTTCCAATCTAACCTTGCCTTTAACACTGAGAGCAGCCATTACCCAGCCCAGTACAGCCTGCACACAGGCCAGTACAGCCATTACCCAGGCCAGTACAGCCTTCACACAGGCCAGTACAGCCATTACCCAGGCCAGTACAGCCTTCACACAGGCCAGTACAGCCATTACCCAGGCCAGTACAGCCATTACCCAGGCCAGTACAGCCTTCACACAGGCCAGTACAGCCATTACCCAGGCCAGTACAGCCTTCACACAGGCCAGTACAGCCGATTTTGTACTGAGGGGCACGTAGGGAGAATGCTGCTGTCTTCACAAGGTCCAGCTCCCTGTACTGCGCTAGTCCACAAACAGAACTGCACTACTACCCCCACTAGCAAATACATCCGTGCTAACTGCACTAGTTAACAAATACAGCTGCGGTACTGCGCTAGTTAGCGAACACAACCGTGCTAACTGCACTAGTTAACAAATACAGCTGCGGTTCTGCGCTAGTTAGCGAACACAACCGTGCTAACTGCAGTAGTTAGCGAACACAACCGTGCTAACTGCACTAGTTAGCGAACACAACCGTGCTAACTGCGCTAGTTAGCAAATACAGTCAGTGTAGCATGTAATTCTTCCCAGTGTATAATTTTTTCCCAGCATTTCTGGTTCTGGCACGTGACTGTACATTATTAATTGTCTTGCTGTTTTTTCAGGACAGCAGCAACGCCACCTAATGAAGTTTACCATGGTAACGGTGCTCCCCTGCTCCACACGTGACGGTACGTGTCAGTCAGTCGCTCGGCAACAGCACCCAAACCACAACATTCTACTCACGAAGTCATTCCAGGTCAAATCTGGGACAAGTACCGTCTTGAAAGTACCGTGATCAGCACCATGAACACACACACACACACACACACACAAATACTATTCACAGTCGTACAGAATGTAATGGCAGTAGTCTGTGTACTGATTGGGGGATATGGGAGTTTAGTTAGCCAGTAATTAGCCTGTCTGAAGTGATGACATCACTTCTCATCTGTTTCCATTATACTGGTATTATTGAGCAGCAAACTAAGCGTCAGTCCTCTGCATGTGCGTTTATGAATGCGTGTGTGAGCGAGAGTGTGTTTATGGATGTGTGTCTGTGCATGTTATTAAAGCGTTTATGAAACTGAGCGTGTGCTAATGTGTGTGTGTGTGTGTGTGTGTGTGCGCGCTGCAGTGGGAACCAGCAGTTTTGAACTCTGAACTGCAATCCTTTGGCACAATGACTGTTTGCTAGCTCCACTGTGGACCAGCTAACAGCCGTCGTGTTTGGAGGAGAGTGTCTGCGTTCTCACAAACTGGCGGCAAGACCAGGGTGCTTATCGACTTATCGATCACAACTTGGAGGAAATGAACGATAAAAAATTTGGGTGAAAAACTTCCAAAAAAATAAATAAATAATACAAATAAATAAGAGCGTGGTAAATAAGTGTTCCGTTCCTCTGACAGTGTCTGTGATGTAAAAACATTTTTAAGACGTTTTTCTAAAAAGGGGAATAAATGGGGAACGCTGGTCAGAGATCAGGGGTGAAATGCTTGTGGAACAGCAGCCGCCATCTTAGGGGATTCCTTCAGTGTTAAATATTTTTGCACATTTTTCTTTCAGCCACCCGTAGAGTTATGACCTTGTACATTCCACATACGATACGCTCAACTCACAGATTATCCCAGTGCATCGCTACATTTGAACCTCCTTCACAGCCTGGAGTTTTTCAAAGTGCCCATAACGTAATACTCAACTTTTAGCGAATGCCGATTATTCAGATACTTTCTTTTTCCATTATTATTGTTATGGTGCAGCTACAGTGATTATGCACTAACATATAAACAAACTTAACAAAAAAAAGAAGAAGAAAAAAAAGGTTTAAAAATATTCTTTGAATATATTAGGCCTAAAACCCAGGTGACATAAAACCATTGACAGGTAGGTAAAAACAGATAATCTCACGTCCAACAAATATTGCTATTTGCAGACAACGATGCATTAAAAAAACCTATATAAAATGGTGCTAAAATGAGAGAAGATGGAGGCCAGCAGAGATGGCGAGTGGAGGCTGCAGGTGAAGCTCCGCAGTTGTCAGGTGAGTCACACCTCCAGGGCGGCGCTGTTGGGTATCGGGTGAGGTGGAGGTGTTTCTGTACGGAGCGGCCCCCTGACCCCGCCCCTCCGGCAGCACTGGGGACAGTGGCAGGGGGAGGGGCCAGGGGGGCGGGGGTTTCTGGGTGGGTGTGGCCACGGGCGGGGCCTGACTCAGTTAGTGGGCGGGTACTTCACACCACTGTGGCTGGTCTGCGGTCCATCTGTGCCTCCAGCTTCACCATCTGCTGCATGTCCTTCGCCTGCAAGAGCAGAGCAACAGCGGTGAGTGCAGCACCCTGCTAGCATAGCAGCTACACCCAGCTAACGCACCTACTACAGCTAAATACACCCTGCTAATGCAGCAGCTGCAGCTGAATACACCCTGATAACCTAGTAGCTACAGCTAAATACACCCTGCTAACATAGCAGCTACAGCTAAATACACCCTGCTAACATAGCAGCTACAGCTAAATACACCCTGCTAACACACCTCCAACAGTTAAATACACCCTGCTAGCATAGCAGCTACAGCTAAATGCACCTGCTAACGCACCTACTACAGCTAAATACACCTTGCTAACGTAGCAGCTACAGCTAAAATTGTCAACACAGGTCTGAAATCAGTGCTACAGCAGCAGTGGGAAAGGGTTCAGAGGCGATCACAGATCTGAGATCAGTGCGACAGCAGCAGTGGGAAAGGGCTAAGAACCGATCACAGATCTGAGATCAGTGCTACAATAGCAGTGGGAAAGTGTTCAGAGGTGATCACAGATCTGAGATCAGTACGACAGCAGCAGTGGGACAGGGCAAAGAGTCGATCACAGATCTGAGATCAGTGCGACAGCAACAGTGGGACAGGCCAAAGAGTCGATCACAGATCTGAGATCAGTGCGACAGCAGCAGTGGGACAGGGCAAAGAGTCGATCACAGATCTGAGATCAGTGCCACAGCAGCAGTGGGAGAGGGCTAAGAGCCGATCACAGATCTGAGATCAGTGCCACAGCAGCAGTGGGAGAGGGCTAAGAGCCGATCACAGATCTGAGATCAGTGCAGTGGCCTACCTTGGCACTTAGACTGTTCATGTGCTTTCAAGTGCTGCACAAAAAAACGAAATGAAAAAAACAAAAACTTGAGCAAAAAAAATCAAGGGAAACAATGATATATGGCAGACAACAACATAAATAATAATAATTGTAATAATAATAATAATAAGTATAAGGGGCCCAATAATCATAATATAAGCAATAAAGACAATTCACATGTCCTATGGCTGTAAATCATGGTGTCCAGTCTCATCTGAAAAGGGCCAGTGTGGGTGCAGGTTTTTTGTTTTTTCCCAGCACTAAGACACCGGATTCTACTTGACTGAAGACCATGATTAATTAATTACTTAAGTAAACGTGGTCTTTAATTATGTTGAGTCAGGTGTCTTCGTGCTGGGCTAAAACAAAAAACCTGCACCCACACCGGCCCTTTTCAGATGAGACTGGACACCCTTGCTGTAAATACCTGCTCGTTGGCTTTCTCCAGGTTGTCCAGCTGCTCACGCTGACTCTTCTCCAGCTGCTCCATCTCCTTCGACTGCTTCATGGCCAGCTGTCAATCAAACACACAGGGCTGCATTAACACACCTGTGTTCACCTGAGCACTGCTATGAGAGCCCATCTGAATACAAATATACACTAAATATACAGTACATACACTGTAAATATACAGTACATAGACAGTACATACACGCTAAATATACAGTACATATACAGTACATACACGCTAAATATACACTAAATATACAGTACATACACTCTAAATATATACTAAATATACAGTGCATACACTGTAAATATACAGTACATATACAGTACATACACGCTAAATGTACATTAGGTACACAGTAAATACACACCCTTTTCCTTTCCTCAAGGAACTTTTTTGTGTTGCTGCTGTTCAGCTCCCGTACTCTCCTGTAAAATCAAACACATCTGAGTCTGCAAAAATGTCTGTAAACACGTCCGTAGAACATTTACATTTCAAAGGTGAGTTATTGACAGGTGCTCCGGATTTCAGGTAAAACACGGAAATTGGAGTGTGTGACTCAAATCTTCTCTGATATCGCACAGTTTTGTAATTAAAAACGTATCTTCCCATTTGGGAAAGACCAATGTTCTCCCTTCCCTGTTCCTGATGGTACTGAGTGAGGGCAGGTGTTGGTGGTGGGTGCTGGGTGTTGAGGGTGGATGTTCAGGGTGGATGTTGAGAGTGGGTGTTGATGGTGGGTGGAACAGACCTCTCCCTCTCGGCCTTGTTTTTGATGCTCTTGTCCTGGCTGATGGCCTTGCAGTTCTCCATGGATGACTTGGCCTGGTTGGCGCGCATCTCTTTGCTCTGTCTGCAGCAGAGAAACCAGGAGCACTCAGTCTCAATGTGTTCATGCTTACGCACATGCACACACATACACATGCACGCTTACACACACGTGCATGCATGCGCACACACACACCAACGTGTACACACACACATACAGTGCCATTCATACATGTGCCCTTGTGCACTGTGAAAATAACTTACTGCACAAAAATGTTAACAAATATCCCAAATTCAGCAGTTTCTCCCCCAAAGTAACTGAGCGGTTTCCCCTGCAGTGCAGCTGAGCGGTTTCCCCTGCAGTGCAGCCGAGCGGTTTCTCCCGCAGGTGCGTGAGTCTTACCGTTCGTGGATGAGTTTGAGCTGCGCAGTCTGCTGCTCCTGCACTGCCAGCATCAGCTTCCTCAGCTGCTCACACTGCTGCAGGACGTGCTGGTCCTTCAGGTCCTGCTCCTCCGCGCTGTGTGAGTTTATCATGTCCGACCACTCCTTCGTGTGCTGGGCCACCAACTCCTTCACCTGGGGACAGGTAAACACACTGCTCATACAGCCAGCAGGAGCTGCTCACACAACCAGCGGGTTTCCGCTTACACTACCAGCACAGCCAGCTCTGTCCCCTTAACAAACATCCCACCCCTGTGCCACCTGCAGCGGTGTCAGGTGTTTTACCTGCAGCAGAAGTCTGTCTGTGTGTCTTACTCACCAGTGAGGGCAAACCCCCATAGAATGAGCCTTACAGAATCACCGGACAGATCGCACCTGTGTTTACCTTTGCCTTGTGGTCAGAGGTCAGTGTCTGGACTTTGATTTCTGTTTCCTTCTTCAGTTCAAGGCAGTTATTCTCTCTGTAGGGAACACAGTCAGAGAGCAGCAAAAAGTCAGGAACACTGCAGATATGATGCATGATACAGCAACACTGGCACAGGCAGTATAAGCTGTGCTATGATACATTAACACGGTGGCACAGGCAGTATAAGCTGTGCTATGATACATTAACATGGTGGCACAGGCAGTATAAACTGTGCTATGATCCAATAACACTGGCACAGGCAGTATAAACTGTGCTATGATACATTAACACTGTGGCACAGGCAGTATAAGCTGTGCTATGATCCAGTAACACTGGCATAGGCAGTATAAACTGTGCTATGATACATTAACACTGGCACAGGCAGTATAAGCTGTGCTATGATCCAGTAACACTGGCATAGGCAATATAAACTGCTATGATACATTAACACAGTGGCACAGGCAGTATAAACTGTGCTATGATACATTAACACAGTGGCACAGGCAGTATAAACTGCTATGATCCAGTAACACTGGCACAGGCAGTATAAACTGTGCTATGATACATTAACACTGTGGCACAGGTAGCATAAGGTAAAGTTCAGATTTACCCTTTCTTCTTGATGGCCTTTTCCAGCAGTTTTTCGTGGACCAGCTTGTCCTTGTCATGTTGAGCTACTATCTTATCCACCTGGGAGCAGTGGATCTTCTGCATTGCACTGTGATCCTGGAATCAGATGCAGCAACTGCTTAATTAACTCATTAATGATCTACTTAATGAATTAATTGACCACAGACACTTTCTGAGCAAAATATAACATCTGTGGCTTTGGTTTGGGATATGGGACATAGTTGTCAGTTGTAAAGGTTTTGATCTCAGGTCAATGGTTGTTGCTTTTCTAGTACATGTGGTAAAAGATCCACTGGCTGTTTTAAAGATCCACTGGCTGTTTCTCTTTTTTTTTAAATTTCCCTCTATATGGTCACCTGAGAGCTGTATTCGCATTTGCAGTGACCCGGGGAAACGGGAGTGCTCTGGAGCTGTGAGGAGCCTTCCTGGACGAGCACACAAGTTCATTCTGCCCCCACGCAAGGTTCCAGAGGCCAAAGTTTCCCCAGGGATCACAGCTGCAGATACTGTCTACATCTCGGGGTTACCACAGTCTTAAAAACTGCAAGATCCCTGTGCATATGTGTCCTCCCATCTCATCAAGCTTTACAAGAGGAGACTCGGCTGTTATCCTGGCAAGGGGACGGTGCATGAATTATTAAATGCGGGGGCGACAATAATTGTGAATAAAAATGATTTTGTTTTGTTTTTTTTTCTTTCCTCTGAACAGTGGTATCACAATAAAACCATATAATTACCAAAGCACAGAGAACATTTGCAAAACAAGAAAGCGAATGTTATCCAGCATTTTTTGCTCATATTACAATAATTCTGTAGGTGAGGCCGGTATCTGTTACCACGGCAACCTCTGCAGAGCTGGCACACTTCACAACAACAATCGGCCCTTTGTAATGGTAATGGTGTGCCTATTTTCCCAGGTAAGGATGAAAGCAAAGGGCTCTGTGGGTGTGCGTGGGCGCGTGTGTGTGTGTGTGTGTATATGCTTGTGTGTGTATGTGGTTTGTGCGTGTATGTATGCACGTGGGTGTGTGTGAGTATGTTCATCTCACAGATCCCCTGCAGGACGTGCTGGTGTTATTGGGCTGGAGGGGTCCTGGGGAGCAGCGCAGCCTCTGAATGAGCAGCGTGCTGCGGGTGAGCTGTCACTCAAAGAGAGCCCCAGTAACTCCGCCTTGCGTTGCTGTGAGTTTTCACAAAGAGGGGTTCAAACCCCCCCTCCCCTCCTCCCCGGCCTACAACCTGCACTCAAACTCAGCCGCTAAACGCTTCAGCACAAGAGCTCCACTCTCAATAAAAATAAAAACACCTGGGCGTTATTTTATACTCCAACGTTTCCTTTAAACCTCACATAGAACCAGGTGTCCAAGGCAGCTTCACCTTCAATTAAGAAACCACTTAAAGGTACAGTAATGCGTTTTTGATTTCCAGTTTTTTTTTTTCTTGTTCTTGGGTCCTGTGATGCTGGTCTGCTGGACGGTAACTCAAAGGAGGAGCGAAGAGGATGCTTTTCTACATCACGCCCTTAAAACTTAAAAATTAAGCGTTTATTTACATGCAGCAAAACTTGTAAAGAGCTGTGGTCTCAGACACATTGTTCTACAAAAGACTGGCTGGTCCAGAAGGTGTGCAGCTTACCTTTGCGTGCTTCTTCTTCAATGAGTTCAGGTCTTTTTGTTGTTTCTTTATCAGTTTCAGGTACGTCTGGGGGAGAAAACAAGAGCTAATTAAAAAAAGTGAGACCCAGACCATCAGCTCAAGACAATGCACGTTATCCCTGAAAAAGAGACTGCTATTTGCCTAGAATTATTCAATCATTTAATTGAAAGTAACCGCAATGCACTTAATTGTTGATTCTGAATAAAAAATGAGCATGTGCCACACACTGTTTTCCTCAGTCATGGACCACAATGTTCATAATGTAGCTTCAGCTCGTATCAGTTGTTGTTCTGTTTTTCAAATTAAAGGACAAAGACATTTTTTGTTCAATATTTGGACATAAGACTATAGTCTTATGTATTTTGCTGTTTTTCCATAAATACATTTTTTATTTACTCAAAACACGTCTAATCATTTATTTCACCATGGCTGATAAATAAAGGTGATTTCCCATCGTCCTAAATGACAAAAAAGCATTTTAAATTTTTTTGCAGTTTTTTTCTATTTTTGGACATATGACTATAGTCTTATTTATTTTGCAGTTTTTCCACAAATACAATTTTTTATTTTTTATTTACTCAAAACACATTTCTACTCATTTATTTCACCTTGGCTATTAAATAAAGGCGATTCCCCATCCATCTAAATGACAAAAAATCATTTTAAGTTTTTTAGCAGTTTTTTCTATTTTTGGACATAAGACTATAGTCTTATTTATTTTGCTGTTTTTCCACAAATACATTTTTTTTTTTATTTATTCAAAAAACATTTCTACTCATTTATTTCACCATGGCTGTTAAATAAAGATGATTTCCCATCCATTTAAATAAGAAAATCACATTTAAATTGTTTTGCAATTTTTTCAGTATTTGGACATAAGACTATAGTCTTATTTATTTTGCTGTTTTTCCACAAATACATTTTTTTATTTTTTATTTATTCAAAAAATATTTCTACTCATTTATTTCACCATGGCTGTTAAATAAAGGTGATTTCCCATCCATCTAAATGACAAAAAATCATTAAAAAATTTTTAGCAGTTTTTTCTATTTTTGGACATAAGACTATAGTCTTATTTATTTTGCTGTTTTTCCACAAATACATTTTTTTATTTTTTATTTATTCTAAAAATATTTCTACTCATTTATTTCACCATGGCTGTTAAATAAAGGTGATTTCCCATCCATCTCAATGAAAAAAAAGATTTTTGTTTTGCATTTTTTTCAATATTGCACCATAAGATTATATAGGCCTATATAATAAGGAATTGTGCGTGAATGAAGTAAAATTGCCCCTCAATGAAGTAGAACATAAACAGTAGACAGGACACTAAACTCACCTTCATCTGTTTCAAGTCTTCGATGCTGGTCTGCGGCACCAGACCACCCATATCTGGGAGAGAACACACCAACAACCTGCGCTCAACACCTGCTCCTGCAGTCATAACTGCCTTTTCACATTTATAACACTTCGTTCAACATTCATAACATTTGTCCCATTCATGAGTTTCACACCAGGCATCCTGCTTTTGAGGACATTGATGCGGTTGGCAAATGTAAAATAATAAAAAATTCCACAACAACGCAGCTGTTTGGTAGTCTGTTTTTAAAATTCCATTATAAATTAAATTCTGAAATGACAAAGTGTACAAATGGTGGGTGCAAATTAAAATGTGCATTACAATTAATCTTAAGCTTATGACGTGGCTTTGCTGCATGTTATACAGTGTGAAACAGTGTGTAAGCAGTGTGTAACTGGTGTGTTACAGTGTGTAAGCAGTGTGTAACTGGTGTGTAAGCAGTGTGTAAGCAGTGTGTAACTGGGTGTGTAACTGGTGTGTAAGCAGTGTGTAACTGGGTGTGTAACTGGTGTGTAAGCAGTGTGTAACTGGTGTGTTACAGTGCAGGACGCACCTTTCCTGGGTTCGTTGGAGACGGTCTGGTTGGCGGTGGGCTGCCCCGTCTCTGAGCTGGTCTGGGGGGTCACGTTGGCCTTCACCTGGTTCACCTTGCCCTTCTTATCGTTCTTAGAGCTGTCGTTCGGCACGTCGGCGATGTCACTCTGTACGTGGGGGGGGGGGCGATATTACACAGGGGTCGCGAACACACACCAAATTAACAAACAAACAACAATCGAAAAAACTTGCTCAACACACACAAACAACACATCGCTCAAACACACACACAACAACAACCAAACCCCGATCGCACAAACACACACACAACAAACCATCGTAAAACGCTCAAACACACACAAACAACATATCGCACAAACACACACACACACAAACAGCGTATTGCACAAACAAGTAAAATCGGTCCAAACATTCAAATATGAAATATTGTATTTAGGTTGATCCACACCCTCTTTGAATGAGAGGATACTGACAAATGGAACTGAGATCTATTATTTATAAAAAAGAAAAAAGTTGGATTACATGAGGATTACAATTTAGCCGCATTGTCAACATAAATCCATCTTTAAACGTGATACATTTAAAATGCCCTCATTAGAGGGGCATTGCCATCTTTTTTTGTCCATTTTGATGTATTATCATTGTAAGATAAGTGAGATATTGTAAGAGATATGAGATACATACGGTTTCGATCCCCAAGGCCCTCATTTGGTCCGCCCTCTTTTCTGCGATTGACAGGAACTTCTTTGGGTCAGACAGGGCGTCCACGATCTCTGCAGCGAGCACATCTCTCACGTTAATCTCAGTCTAAACCGGGTAAACTCGCACACGCGCGCTCGCAAGCAAAATAAACAAAAAACCTCAATCAAAAGCCATCAAAGCCAAAAAGAGATATCTCAAATATTTAAAGAGAAATTAATACACAATTGTTCAGAGAAAGAAGGCAAGCAGTCACAGCTAGGAGCACAGAGCATGTGCGGCTTCCGCAGACAAACTGCAGGTGCCCGGTCCACCAGAGGGGGCGCTGTTGTGTGGTGATGGGCGGAGTCAGAATTGGACACCAGACCACACGTAGCTTCGGCTGTAGACCAGTGAGGAGCCCACGAGGCGGCGCAGACTCACCTCCACCCGTCGGGCACGTAGTCTTGAACACGATGTTGCAAAAGGCGCGTTAGGGCAGCACTAGCGGCTTGTCCCTCTTGCCAGGGAGATTGTGGCGGTCCCCGCCTGCAGCGTCAGCGTGCAGGACTGCGCTGGCCATCAGCTTGTTGTTGGTCGTACACGGCGATCCTTGAGGCTGCCAGGTCCGGCAGGATCTCTGGGCTCTGTCTGAGTTGAGCATAAGACGGGGGGGGAGGGAGAGCGGCAGCACAGTAAAAGTCTTTTAAACAATTTCACTCTTACAGCAATTGTCCCCAATTCTTCCCAGGTTGTGTTGGTATTCAGTTAAACACGTGTGTTGGTGCATGTACAGAGCGTAGCGTGTGCGGACTGTAGCGTGTGCGGACTGTAGTGTGTGCGGACCGCAGCGTGTGCGGGCTGCAGCGTGTGCGGACCGTAGCGTGTGCGGACCGTAGCGTGTGCGGACCGCAGCGTGTGTGGACCGCAGCGTGTGCGGACTGCAGCGTGTGCGGACCGCAGCGTGTGCGGGCCGTAGCGTGTGCGGACCGCAGCGTGTGCGGGCGCGCAGCCTCACCCCCGAAGCCGTCGGGCACGTAGGTCTTGAGCACGATGTTGCAGAAGACGGTGGGCAGCGACAGCGGCTTGTTGCCCTCGTTGCGCAGGGAGATGTGGCGGTACCCCGCCTGCAGCCCGTCCAGCGGCAGGATGCGCTGGCCAATCAGCTTGTTGTTGTCGTCGTACACGGCGATCCTGAGCACAGCCAGGTCCGGCAGGATCACCTGCGTGCGCGAGTGTGAGGATGAGTGTGTGGGGGGGGGGGGGGGGAGGGAAGGGGGGAGCGGCAGTACAGTAAAGGGAGTCCTTTTCAACATTTTCACTCTTAACCAGCAATTTTCACCCCAATTCAATCCTTCAGTCCTCTTCCACATCAACAGCCCCCCCCCCACTTTGTGAAATGATTAGTAAAATAACTGGCCAAACGACTGTCTCCATGTGAAGTATAAATGGAAAGCATGCTGTCCTGAGGCTGTAGAGTTGGGTACTACACCCTTCCACTGACAAAGACAATATGCGGAAATATTCAAATATTTAAGATTCCTCTTAACTAAAAACACTGTCCCTTTGCTACAGTTTAATACTTCATTTTTCAAAACTGTATTTCACTTCGGCACCCAAAGAACCTTAGAACCTTAAGCAGAAAGTAGAATGATGAATGAATGAATGAATGAATGAATGAGAGAAGACTGCAGAGGTGAGGCCGGTGATGGCGTTCTCAGGACCAGAGGAAGCTCCCCCCGTACAGACAGGGACGGGGGATTAAGGCTACATCACAGCAGGCCTCACGGTGAGGCTGATTTATCACCGCAGAGCTCCACAGCCTGGGGGGGGGGGGGGGGAGAGGAGCACTGAGTCTGTGCTCCAC
Organism: Anguilla rostrata; assembly: GCF_018555375.3. Taxonomy (NCBI): domain Eukaryota; kingdom Metazoa; phylum Chordata; class Actinopteri; order Anguilliformes; family Anguillidae; genus Anguilla; species Anguilla rostrata. The sequence goes on along the minus strand of NC_057938.1, from coordinate 56,383,081 downwards.
AGCCTGGGGGGGGGGCGCAAACCCTAAACACACTGTCAGTCAGGCTAACGCCAGGCTAGCACAGCAGAAACAGCCGTGCACACACACACACGCACACACACACACACACACACACTCACACACACACACGCACGCACGCACACACACACTCACACACACACACACACACACACACGCACACACACACACACTCACACACGCACACACACACGCACACACTCTCACACACACCGTCACACTCCAGCGGTCCCTGCTGTGGGGTATATGGGGACAGAGCGCAGTTACAGGGACACAAACTGGGGACGGCTCTGCAGATAAGCAAAGAGCGAGGGGAAGATTAATGACAGCCCGAAAAAGAGAAAAAGGGGACAGAGGGGTCAGAGAGAGAGAGAGAGAGAGAGAGAGAGAGGGAGAGAGAGAGAGAGGGGGAGAGAGAGAGAGAGGGAGAGAGAGAGTGATGATAAAGGGAGGCGCAGGGTGAGAGGAGAATTGAACGCAGGCAGGATAACTGCGTTCTGTAAATGTGCTTTATTACACTCTAATGCCTTACACCATTTCCAGTTATGTTCTGTTCGGGAACACAATCCTGTTTACTCCCAGGACACTCATCCCAATTTAATTAAGAGGACAAAAAGAAGGGAGTAGACAGAGAGAGAGAGAGAGGGAAGAAAGGGAGAAGGAAGGAGGGGGAGAGAGAGAATGAGAGAGAGAGAGAGAGAAGGGGAAGAAAGGGATAGGGAGGGAGAGAGAGGTAGAGAATGAGAGAGAAAGAGAAAGAGGGAAAAAAGGGAGAGGGAGGGAGGGAGAGAGAGGTAGAGAATGAGAAAGGGAAAGAGATGGAGGAATGGGTAAGAGAGCGTGAGAAAGGGAGGAAAGAGAGGGAGGGAAGAAGCCACAGAAAGAGGGAAGGAGGGAGGACACAGCACACCTCAGAGAGGATGCTGATTGGACGGCAGCTCTAGTTGCAGCAGCACTGCAGCATGAAGGCCAGCGCTGGCAGCAGTGATTTATCACCTGCGCTGGAGACACAGCTCAGCGAGCTCTTAGCACGACCTCTTCTCTCTCCTTTCACTCTCTCTCCCCCCCTCACCCCCTCCTCCTCTCATTTTACTCCATCTGATTCAGCCCCTCTCTCCTCCCTTCTCCCCCCTCACTCCTTCGCTCTCAGATCCAGATTGTGCTGAATGGCTGCTAGGGCCAATTTCTGACTGCACTACTCTAACAGAGTCAGACTCTGCCAGGGCCTGTTTCTGACTGCACTACTCTAACAGAGTCAGGCTCTGCCAGGGCCCGCTTCTGACTGCACTACTCTAACAGAGTCAGGCTCTGCCAGGGCCCGTTTCTGACTGCACTACTCTAACAGAGTCAGGCTCTGCCAGGGCCCGTTTCTGACTGCACTACTCTAACAGAGTCAGGCTCTGCCAGGGCCCGCTTCTGACTGCACTACTCTAACAGAGTCAGGCTCTGCCAGGGCCCGTTTCTGACTGCACTACTCTAACAGAGTCAGGCTCTGCCAGGGCCCGTTTCTGACTGCACTACTCTAACAGAGTCAGGCTCTGCCAGGGCCCGTTTCTGACTGTACTACTCTAACAGAGTCAGGCTCTGCCAGGGCCCGTTTCTGACTGCACTACTCTAACAGACTCAGACTCTGCTGAAAACTATCGCCTGCAGCAAACAGTCCCTGGCCATCAGAAGTTTCAGTACTATGGAAAGTGAAACTAGGATCCACAGACCGTACTAATGTCTTTGCTAATTTCGTCAATGTAGATATGAATCAATCTCCGCCTAACCCCTGAGTGTAGAGTACAGCAATTATACAGCCACCGGTCACTCCAAACGCACGCTGACTTTATTAGGTCATAGTCTTCACCACCTAGACCACACTAAAGGAGGCTAAATAATAACCATTATTGGAGGGAATCCAATTAAAAAAACATTAAAAGAACTGCCGTTGTCATTTACTTTTGTCATACTTTTGTAAGGTTATGTTTCCGGTCTACCACAACGTCTAACCACTTTGACCGCATGGCAACGGTCAGCACAGCTCCCCCTGGCGACAGTAACCGTGGAAACGCGGCGGGCTGACCTTGCGGAAGACGAAGGGCTCCTCGTTGTAGGCCGGGTTCAGGCCGTTGTTCATCACCATGCGCGTGCGGAACTCCTTGCGGATGGTGTCCGTGGGCAGCCCGTACATGTCCACCTCCACGTACGAGCCGATCTTCTTATCCGACAGGAACTGGCCCGAGAACACCTGCGCGTGTGTGGGAACGAAAACATCCCGAATGTTTCATTCACATCCATCCACCCATCCAATTTCTAAAACACTGGTGGAGCCTATCCCAGCATGCATTGGGTGAGAGGCAGGAATATACCACGGACAGGTCGCCAATCCATTGTAGTCTATTTCACTTGTTCCATTTTATATCTACCTTTTTAAATATGTGAACAGAATTATCCCCTCCCTATTATTTCATTTTTTTATTTAACTCTTCCAATTGTGTCATATAAAAAAAAATTATCTTGGAAATGTACATATATATCCTTGATGCTGCACGGTTTTAAATATATATTTAATAACATGGCAGCACACGTGTATGTTTAAGTAAATAAAATAAAAGGAACACACCTCCACACTGCAGGTGGCAGCGATCACACCATCCACAGGGGTTTCAGAGAACGGATCGAACATCCTGTCAGAACGCCGCATGAAGTCGGGCTTCAGCAGGTACCTGCACGAGAGATGGGCTCTGCTACTTTCAATCATCACAAAAACAATGACCTGCACAAATCAGACTCCAACTGAGAGATAAGGTGCCACACAGTCTACCGATTACAACAGAGAGATCACATTCCACAGCTCTGAATTCAGCTAAGAGATGTTGCCAATTATAACAATGAGATCATGCTCTAGAACTGTAATGTATGACAAAGGGAAAGTGTTCAACTGCAGAACGCTGATTATAACAGAGAGACCGGGTTCCAGAGCCTTGATTATAATGAGAGGCAATAAGAGATAAGGTTCCACTGCAGAATGCTTAGTAAAAAAAAAAGAGAAAGAAAGGAGATCAGGCTCTGGAATTCTCATGGTGACAAACCCAGAATACAGGCCTCGGGACGGAGTACTGATTCTAACGCAGTCCGCTCCGTTGCAGACTTCCCCACTGGGAGGCTTATGCGAGCGCGTGAGCGCGTGAGTTTGCACAGCGTTTATCCAGCGTGAGCACATTCCAGTCGATCCGCTCGCAGGCGAGGACACAGAGCCGGGCATCCTTATCGGGGCATCGCACACAGAATAATCACGGGCCGTGTGTGGAGTGGGCCGTGTGTGGAGTGGGTCGTGTGTGGAGTGGGTCGTGTGTGGAGCGGGCCGTGTGTGGAGCGAGGCCGTGTGTGGAGTGGGTCGTGTGTGGAGTGGGTCGTGTGTGGAGCGGGCCGTGTGTGGAGCGAGGCCGTGTGTGGGGCGGGCCGTGTGTGGAGCGGGCCGTGTGTGGAGCGGGGCCGTGTGTGGGGCGAGGCCGTGTGTGGAGCGAGGCCGTGTGTGGGGCGAGGCCGTGTGTGGGGCGAGGCCGTGTGTGGGGCGAGGCCGTGTGTGGAGTGGGCCGTGTGTGGAGTGGGCCGTGTGTGGAGGCGAGCCGGGTGTGGGGTGGGCCGTGTGTGGAGCGGGCCGTGTGTGGGGTGAGGCCGGGTGTGGAGTGGGCCGGGTGTGGAGCGAGGCCGTGTGTGGGGCGAGGCCGGTGTGGGGCGGGCCGTGTGTGGAGCGGGCCGTTGTGGAGCGGGCCGTGTGTGGGGCGAGGCCGGGCGTGAAACGGGGAGCCACGCGCCGTCTCTCCCTGAATTAAGGGCTGGCCTGTGGGCCCCAGCAGGACTGCAGCCCTCCCCGCGGAGACGACCATTCGCTCTCCCTCTCTCTCTCTCTCTCTTTGTCTTTAACGCGCCTCGCGGTTCTGCCGCCCCCCCCGCAGTCCCACCCCCCCCCCAGCCCAACTTAATGGGATGTGACACTCTTAATTTATGAGCAGGGGACGGCCGCGGCGTCCTCTCCGGGGAGATAGTGAGAGAAAGGCACCATCACTCACCCACACGCCCCGTTATACTCAAACTTGCCCTGGTTCAGCTGCATGGCCAGATCTGCAACCAGAGATAAGAGGCCTGTCACTGAAAACAAGGGCATTATGACATCACAATACACCAAAGGAAAATGAACATCAGGCGTTATGACATCACAACACACAAAAGGAAAATGAACATCAGGCGTTATGACATCACAACACACCAAAGGAAACGAACATCAGCTCTACAGTGGGAAAGGGCTATAATGAGCCAGCCTGGTTCAGCTCTACAGTGGGAAAGGGCTATAATGAGCCAGCCTGGTTCAGCTCTACAGTGGGAAAGGGCTATAATGAGCCAGCCTGGTTCAGCTCTACAGTGGGAAAGGGCTACAATGAGTCAGCCTGGTTCCAGCTCTACAGTGGGAAAGGGCTATAATGAGCCAGCCTGGTTCAGGGGTAAGATGGCTCCAGCTCTGCAGAGGGGGGCGTGGGGTTAAGGAGGCTCCAGCAGGAGGGACAGCGTGTTGCCGTGTTTCCGCCTGGTTGCCGTGGCGCCTCCCCCCACTGCTGGGTGTGCACGGGCCATATGCTGCTCAAACCCCCCCCAGCAAAGAGCATCTGCGCGTTTGAGCCGGGGGGGCTGGGGGGGCGGGGGTGTAGAGGGTGAGGGAGGAGCTTACATTAACATGATGGGGGGCAGTAGAGCGCATGCAGTGGGGGAGGGTACAAAATTAGGCACTGGGGAGTAGGGGGAGAGGTTACCTGAGGTGGAGGAATGGGTAGAGGAATCAGGGTATGTAGGGGGGTACATTGGGGGGGGGGGGGCAGTGGGCGGTACCTGGGGTCTGGAAGTTGAGGGACACCATCTGGCAGCCTGCGTTCCAGAAGATCTGAGGCATGTAATTGCTGGAGTCCACCCGGCCGCCTTTGGGGTAGATACGGCTCATCTGCCTCTTATTGTAGCTGAGCACCGCGTTCAGGAGCAGAGCACGCAGCCGGGGAGGGGGGGGGGGGCACGGCGCACACGAGCCGGGGGGGCTGGGGGTCCGGGGGCGCGCGCGCGGGGGCAGGGGGGGGTTATTTTTAGAGCAGAACAGCTTGGGTCCCCTCAGTTCCATGGGGAGCTGCTAAAGGCCGTGTTTTACAAGCATAAACAGAAGTGCAGGCTAATGTGCACCATTACCACCACAGAACCACACACCAACGCACACACACACACACACACGCACATGCTCACACGCTCACACACACACACACGCTCTCACATGCTCACACACACACACACACACACACACACACGCTCTCACATGCTCACACACACACACACACTCTCACACACACATACACACACACACGCACCAACTCAAATGCTCACACGCTTACACACACACACACTCACACACACACACCAACGCACGCACTCACCCGCTTACACACACACACACACACAAACAGCTGCTGGAAAAGGATACTTGACAAACTCCAGAGCGTTGGTCTTCAGGTAGCCCAGGCCCACAGACTCGTTGAAGGAGGACATGTTGTGGTGGACATTTCGCTCTAAAAACATTCAGACAGAGAGAGCTTTTCAAAAGGCCCTCTTCAGAAAGGTGAAGAAAAATGAATAAATGTAAATAAAGGATAAAAACGTGACCATATTTGCTCCTCCTGCTTAATTGGTGGCAACCAAGACCAATTAAGCAGAGAATCAATTATGTTAACGGGAGGACAAAACCGAAAACACACCTCCCTCGTCTACTTCTAGATGTGCTCCAGGTACCATACAGTGATCAGTGCTGAGCTGTAAACTAGCCACACAGGGTCTTCACCAGCATAGCCTCTGTGTGTGAGCTGTGAGGCTACAGTGTGTATCATACAGGATATATGATACAGACAGTACATTCCTGCCCATGTATATATATATGTGTGTATATATGTATGTGCATCTGCATCCATAGCCATACAGACTCAGACGAGTGGAGGAAGGTATGAACTCATGATGTACACACGATATATACATATACACAAAGAGATGGAGAGATGGCTGACCACACAGAAAAGAGAACAGACAGAACGAAAGAAAGAGAGAGAGAGAGAAATGTGTGCTCACAGGTGGGAGGAAAAAGAAAGAAAGAGCAGGGAAGAGGGCAAATGTAGGGAGAGAGGGAGAGAGGATGAGAGAGAGAGAGAAGAGGAGAGAGAGTATGGGAGAGAAGGAGGGAGGGTGTGGGAGAGGATGAGAGAGAGGGAGAGAGAGGGAGAGAAGAGGAGAGATAGGATTAGAGAGGGAGGGAGGGTGTGGGAGAGGAGAGAGAGGATAAGGGAGGGAGGGTATGGGAGAGGAGAGAGAGGATGAGAGAGGGAGGGAGAGTGTGGGAGAGGAGAGAAAGGATGAGAGAGGGAGGGAGAGGAGAGAGAGGATGAGAGAGGGAGGGAGAGTGAGGGAGAGGAGAGAGAGGATAAGGGAGGGAGGGTGTGGGCGTGTGAGTTTTTGCTCGTGATGTCTGCATGCTGATGAAGTTATAGCATACGCTCCAGCGATGTACTGCCTCCACACGGCTGAGCCCACAGCCTACAGACTGACAGCGCGTCTAAACGCAAAATCCAGATACGCTCGGGTTAACAGGGTGGTCCTGGGCAGCATTACCCCCCCTCTGTCCCCTACTACCCCCCCCAATCGCGGGCACTTGCCTTCTGCCACCTCGAAGCTCTGGAACTTGACGGGCTGGGCATAGTTGACCATGGCGGAGAGGTAGGGGTGGATGTTGGTTGTGGCCCCCACGTACTTGTAGGAGGCGATCAGGGCCTGCTCGTCGTCCTCCATGGCCTCGCCGCCCTGCAGGACACAGAGGGAAGTGCGCCTAGGACCCCCATACTCACCCACGTCTGTGCATGTATCAACAAAACCCACGTCTGTGCATGTATTAATAAAAACAAAGGTGACATTTTAAAAATGCTGAAGGCTTGGGGGAGGTTCTGGCAGGCATCAGTAATCGAGCGCTGATTAAAGGTGTGGATCAGGTGGAGGTGTGAAACTCTCAGGTGAGCGTACCTTCTTGTTGTTGTCCTGGTCGGAAAACTCCGATACGTCTGTCACGTCTGTCGCTTCCGTGACCTCCGATACTTCTGTGGCCTCGTCGTCAGGAAGCTGAAAAGCACACAGAACCCACAAATTACTGATGAACATTATATACCTATATCAGCAACCTTAGACAAAAACTACAATTACATTACAGTATTAAACCCAGCTCTTTGCAGAGATTACTTAAAATTTTACTTAGAATTTAAATTTTCATTTTAATGTAACTAATTATTAAATTTCATTTGAATTTAAATGAAATTTAGAGGGGGGAGGGGAGTGGTGGTGCACCTTTTTCACGCTGTTGACGTGCGTTTCCTTGTCACCGGGCTCAGGGTTCCCCTCTTTACCGTCAGCTGCAGAGCACAGGGGTCAGAGGTCAGAGGTCAAAGGTCGCCAGCCTCCATCCCGAAATCAACACACATCATCTACCCAATCTGAGCTAACGTGTTCATTCTCCACTCTGGAGAAACGCTCCAAAGCAACAGGATGAAAGTGAGGATCAGCCTCACTCAGAGAAAGAGAGAGTCAGAAGCGAGAGATGGAGAGAGAAACAGAGAGAGAGAGAGAGGGAGAGAGGGAGAGAGAGAGTGAGAGGGAGAGAGAGAGAGAGAGGGAGAGAGGGAGAGAGAGAGAGTGAGGGAGAGAGAGAGAGAGAGAGAGAGAGAGAGGAGGAGGCGGCCCTGACCGATCTCCAGGTCCTCCTCGTTGTCGTCCTCCAGGATGTTGGCCGGGCTGCTGCTCTCTCCCGCCTCCATGTGCTTCTTAAAGGACTCCAGCTGCTCTGTGAGCCGCAGGCAAGAAGCGCATCAGCACGCCTGTCTGCGCATCACGCAACGCACGCAACGCATCAGCACGCCTGTCTGCGCATCACGCAACGCAACACAGGCACGCATCAGCACGCCTGTCTGCGCATCACGCAACGCAACGCAACACAGGCACGCATCACACACATGCTTCCTAACCAAACGCACGCAACCCAACACGTTAAGGAAGGACGGCGAAAACCTACTCTGTTCTACTTCCGGTTTCAAGCGCTTGTTTTTGATCAGGATCTTCCTCTTGAGGTCGGTGGGGGAAGGCAGGGGTCGCCCGCTCTCGATCTGTGACAGGGCACAAACGGCACATTCAGACAGGCCAGCTGCAGGGGAGGGGCAGCAGTGCATATGGCCGAGTGGGTGGAGTCACACTGGACCCGGAGGACAGGGAGACACTCACGGGGAAAGGCTCCAGCGGCTGCTTCAGTAACAGGTCCCCGAACATCTCCTCACAGTACCGCGCCATCTTATACTGCTGCGGCTTACTGGGGTCAACAGGAAATACATCACTCAACACTGGGGTCAACAGGAAATGCGTCACACAACACTGAGGTCAACAGGAAATACATCACTCAACACTGAGGTCAACAGGAAATGTGTCACACAACAGTGGGGTCAACAGGAAATACATCACTCAACAGTGGGGTCAACAGGAAATACATCACACAACACTGAGGTCAACAGGAAATACATCACTCAACACTGAGGTCAACAGGAAATACATGTACATGCTCCTATGGGTATATGCACATTTACTAGCTACATTAAGACACATACACATGCAAACAAAGGGCTGTTTTGAGAGAAGAACATTATCGCACAGCTCACTGACCTGCAGTGGTTTTCGAAGGACAGAATCACGGGGTAATCAGAGGTCACAAACGCCGTCTCTCTAATGGCCTGAATGACATCCTAAAACCAGAAGATGCGTCAGAAATTAGCATCGCGGCGCTGTTGTGGATATAGAGTAAATACGGCTTTTTAAAGCCGGTTCCCGGGGACGCTAACATAAGGAACACCCTGTTAATCTTAGATTGTGTTTTCTGAAGTGCCCTTATTTCACTGAACGCTGCAGAGTGAATTACAGGCTCCTCTGTGCTATTGAGACTTAATAACATGCAACACTGAACAGCAGCCAGAAAACCTCATCCAGTGAAAAGCTAATGGACTCCATTTCAAACAGCAAGAGGTTGCAAGAGCCTTCTAAACCAAGCCTGATCTCCCCAGAGATCACATTCACTTTCTATGAACAAAGCAAAAAAAAAAACCGTAGAAGCTGAAGAGCACTGTCTTCACCTTTAGATGAATGATGCTTCAGGACACTAAGTCATTGTGTTTCTGAAACAGAACAGTTTCTTTGTCATGCCAATATAGCCACTTGAGCTGAAGGAGAGCGAAGCCAGTCACTGCTTTACAGGCTCAGAAAATCAACATGTCGGGGGGGGGAGGGGGGGCATAAGGGTGCAGGGCGGGGGAGTGTTAGAATAGAGGGGTGTAGAGGAGTATATTAGTGAGTGTAGAAGGGTATAGTACGGGGTTTAGAGGGGTATAGGGTTAGAATTAAGGGCTGTAGTGTAGAGGGGCATAGTATGGGGTGTAGAGGGGTATAGTATGGGGGTATAGTATAAGGTGTAGAGGGGTACAAGGTTAGGATTAAGGGCTATAGTACTGTATTGAGGGGTTCGATAATCACCTTGAAGAGGATGTCGGTGCACATGGCTTTTCCGTGCGTAATAATCGGCTCCTGGTCTTCCCCCTTCCCATCCCAACAATCCAGCTCCACACACCTGAACACGCATAAAAACACACCTGAACACACACACATGCATCTGAACACACACACATAAAAACTCACCTAAACACACAAACAGACACACCTGAGCACACACATACAAACACACCTGTACACACCCACACACATACCTGAGCACACATCCCAAAACACACACACCTGAGCACACACACCACATAAAAACACACCTGAACATCCCAAAACACACACACCTGAGCACAGACATAAAAACATCTGAAAGCCCAAGGATTCAAATGATCATGCGGACTGAACACGCCCTGTGAGTATGTCAGGGCACCAGGGAGGGGGTATGGGGCGCACTTTAGTGATTTTGGGGCTCTGTACCTGCACCCTGAGAGCAGCACCTGTCGGTACATCTCCACGGAGGACTTCCCCCCAAACTGGCGGCCCGTCAGGTAGGTGTTGTGGGAGGAGCTTATGAAGTAGTGGGCCAGCGGCTGGTCCATCTCCTGGTACAGCTCCAGCCGGTCCAGGAACACCGGCGCGTTCTCGTCCGACATCAGGTACCGGCAGAACCCGTCGCTCGACATGCGGCCTGCCAGCAGGGGGCACTCATCAGAGAAACCCACAGCGCCTCAGCCGCTAACTCAGTCGCTAACAAACAGCTTCTGCATCCATCCACCCGCTAACAAACAGACCCTACATCCACCCCAACATCCATCCACCCGCTAACAAACAGACCCTACATCCACCCCAACATCCATCCACCCGCTAACAAACAGACCCTACATCCACCCCAACATCCATCCACCCGCTAACAAACAGACCCTACATCCACCCCAACATCCATCCACCCGCTAACAAACAGACCCTACATCCACCCCAACATCCATCCACCCGCTAACAAACAGACCCTACATCCACCCCAACATCCATCCATCCGCTAACAAACAGACCCTACATCCACCCCAACATCCATCCATCCATTATTGAGCCCTCTTACTCCTGCGTCATTTTTAGTCATTATATCTCCTGTATGTGAGTACACTCAGAAATGTATGAAAAATATACTTCCCTCGCACAGCAGAATGCTTGTTGAAAAAAACACCATTGTAATTACTTTACCTTGCCACTAGAGGGTATTTAGAGCCCAGGTTGTTCAGTTAAGTCACCACTAGAGGGCTGTAGAACATCGCAGGTCAATTTCTCCTCAAACTAAAACTGAGTGATTACTATGAATAACAACAAAATAAGGTGTAAAACAAATTTTTGAGAGGTTGGTGTCCCACTGTCTCCTCCCTGACACAGAAAAACAATTCAGAGAGACAGAGGGTGGGAGAGAGAGAAAGTGAGGGCAAGATAGAGAGGGAGGGAGAGAGAGAGAAGGAGAGATGGAGGGAAAGAGAGGGAGAGGGAGAAAGAGAGAGAGAGGTTACCTTTCTTCTTGAGTTCTGGGTCCCTCTCATACTTGTCTATGATCTGCATGGCTCGTTTGTGATCATAGAACGGAAATAGGATCTCGTTCAGGCGCGGGTCCCGTTGGTGCTAACAGAGAAAGATCCTCGTTTTTAAACCGCAAAAGCCTTTGGGCACACAGCCGACAGCAAGCCACAGATAAACCAACCACCACAATCACAATCAGCAGGGCTTACACAACGGGGATTCGGCAGCAGGTTTACACTGAAGTATCACAAATTCTCCACACAAACTGGACAGATAAAACCATTCAGGTGTTCTTTAACATCAAACGCGTGTCCATGCCAGCATGGTGAGCCATTTAAACAGCACGATTTCCCCGAGACTGTGGTGTGGGAGGTGGGGAGGTGGGGGGGGGGGGGTGCACAAATGCATAAAACCGAATAATCCAAAGGCCGAATGCAACAGGAAGTGAAGTCCAAACTCCCCAAGACAGCGTGTGAAGCACAGGACCAGCGGGAGGACGGTGACCACACAGACACGGGACGTTCAGCCGCGACACCAGGGGCACGTAGGGGGGGTCAGCCGCCACACCAGGAACACGGCGGGACGGCCGGCCGCTTGGGTTCGGCCGAGCGGGGCTCGGTAAAGCCGCTAACTCGATTCGGGGCCACAGGAAACAGGAAACAGGAAACAGACCGCACAGGAAGCCACACAGCACAGGGACAGCCCTCGGCCCCGCCCACCCAGGGGGTCACCATGGTCACACAATGAGACATACGCTGAGGGGAGGGGAGGGTGGAGGGAGGGGAGGGGGGAGTGGCTGTGGGGGCAGGGAGTCGGGGGGGTGAAAGCGTGATGCATGCTGGGTAAAAAGACGTGCAGAAGCGAGCTGTTTGGCACAGTAAAGTTAATGAATGATAAAAAGCTTACTTCATTCAGAAAGCTGACTAATTGGTCTACGCTTAAATAATCAGTTTTGTCTCCGTTGCTGAAAAGGAATTAATACGGAAAACAAAAAAAAAAATGTTATACTTTTGAATTAACCAAATCAAATAATGAGAAAAAAAGAACTGAAAGATGCTCTTCTGGTACCAACTGCAACATGTAGTTGTAGTTTTTCCCCCAAAACATACTTCCTTTTCTTAGAATCCCCACCCCTCTTCAAGAAAGGTTGGCTAATAAAACTAGTTAGTTTAACAAACAGGTTAATGTTGTAACTGTCCAAGCGGGTTAGGTTTTTTACGGGTGTTAGTAGAGCAGATGCAGTCTGTCTGAGCGCAGTCTACGCAGCTCGATAGCCTCCGTTAGCAACCGTAAACCTGTCATTTCAAACGTAACTGCAAAGACGTTATGATGTCATGGAAACTCACACAGGAAACAAGCAATTATTTCAGTGCTAATATTGTGAGCACACCTTTAACGGTCAGAAAACTAAAAAAACAAAACAAATTATTTATCAGGTGTTTGAGATCTACAGTCATAGTTCTCTGCTATCCCCCATTTTATCTACTAATGAAGTCGTATGCGTTTTCCGTGAAACTTACATCTTCTTGAATAGCTCTTCTATATCGGTTCTGGGACAGATCTTCTGGATGAGGGCGTAGAAGATGTCGAAGGTGAACACTGAGTGCTCAATTTCTTCATTCTGCAAAGAGCAGCCAAGAACACATTTACCTCAGCCCCGCCAATCAAATTTATACGCACAACTTTATCAACACACTCTCAGCCAATCAAATTTATTCACACCTTCACCTACACATTCCCAGTCAATGAAATGTATACGCACAACTTTAGGGGGAAACTCTTTACCTGGCTACAGGTGACTCTCTCACCTGCACACCTGAGCCTGCGCTCACGCCTGTGCCTGGGCAGGTAGCTCACCTTTCCGCTGGGAAGGCCCAGGTCCTTCAGGGCCTGGAAGATGCCCTTCTCCGTCTTCCCAGAGGCGAAGGTCCTTGTGATGCTAACGGAGAAGAGCAGGAAGTGAGCACAGGACCAATCAGCTTCCGCCGGCTCTGCGGCTACTCCCACAGGAAATGTCCCAGAATGCAACACTGCGCTTATTACTTACAAAACACCCAGACTCTGGGGGTCCCCGAGTCTAAACGAATGAATGAATAACTGAATCTCTTATTGGATAAAAGGTTAAATACAGCGGTGGAGGGAATCGATGACGGAATCCCACGGGGGGGGGGGGATTTCATTTCTTACCTTCTCACTGGGATCTTTCCGCTCACGTTTGTCAGAAACGTCAACCTCATCCAGCTGAGGGAAAAACAAACACACTTTTCAACCGGTGTGACTCATTCACCAGCCCATCGGAGGACTGTTCATATGAAGGATGATCTTTCACACGCGCGGGCATCCAGTCAAAACCGGCGACAAGAAAACATTAGCCAAAGCACTCGGTAAACAGAAGGAATTTGGTTCTGAATAGTGCTGAAAGCTGTTTTTCTTGTAAAACTTTCAGGAATATCGCCGGTGCCAAAAGGGAGTTAAATCTCAGAGTAACCCGCGTGCACACTGAAAGTGTTTGAGATCTGGAAGAGTAAACAGCCCCTTCACACGCTCAGGGGGCCCTGACACTCACTGTTTCTTCAGACAGGTCATGGGACACACGTTGTTCGCTTTGAAGTTGTGAATCACCGACTTCAAGCCTTCCGTCCATCGCTACAGATAAACGAGAGGGAGAGAGAAAGAGAGAGAGAGAGAGAGAGCACAATACTCACTCAAATTACCCATGACTGCTCTGTGCTTACTTATACAAACCTAGGTAACACAGTGCTAGCTACACACCCATTTAGCACAGTGTTAACTGTACTTTACAAACCCAGCCAACACAATGCTAACTCTACTACACAAACCCATTTAGGACAACGCTTACTGTGCTAAAGTAAATCAATTAGCACAGTGCTTATTTTACAACAGTATTAACACCACATGCAATCAGGAGAAATATTTATTTTACTGGAACACCATTTGTACACACTAAAACCTCTAGTTTAGTCTAGCTTTCCCTGAGTTCAGGACACTGTGTGTGCTAGCAGGTTGTAGCCACTAGAGGGCAGCACTGCCCGGTCGGTTCCATAGCTGAGCTGGATCCAGGCCAGTCCTTCAGGCCCAGAGCCAGGGAAACTCCTGTTTGTTCGCCAGCCCAGACCAGCGGCTCCCACGTTTAATGGGCTATTTTTAAACACTTGTTCCGACAGAAAGGAGATCCATCCTGTCACTCAACGTCTCTGAACCCCCTCCTAGAGCATCCCTCTCTTCCCTTCTGAAGAAAGAGGCAAAAGCCCTACAGCACAGGCTACGTCTACGCCAGCGCAGAGACCGTCTCTGTGACTCTATCACCCCCTGGGGGCCATGTGCAGAACATATGCAGCGCATGGGTTTCCTTTTCAGGAATTTCAGCTTCATAAGCTGTACGAGAGGGAGGTGAGGGGGATGGAGTTTAGAGAAAGAAAAGGAAAACAAAAATAGAGAGAAAAATAGAGAGACGCGTCACTTCCTGTTTGCATCTGGAAGAGGAGGGGGGTTACCTTGGCAACGTCGGGGCTGTCGGCCACCATGTAGGTGAAGGTGAGGTTGACCAGGTCGGTGCCGCTGCACACGCAGATCATGCAGCCCTCCAGCTCGCTCTCGGGCTTCCCAGCAGCCTCCAGTGACAGCAGGATCTTAGGGTCCTGTGGGGAGAGGCCACGCCCACACAGGGGGGGCAAACTGAGTCAAACTGAGCCAAACTGAGTCAAACTGAGCCAAACTGAGTCAAAACTGAGTCAAACTGAGCCAAACTGAGTCAAAACTGAGCCAAACTGAGTCAAACTGAGCAAAACTGAGTCAAAACTGAGCCAAACTGAGTCAAACTGAGCAAAACTGAGTCAAAACTGAGCCAAACTTAGTCAAACTGAGTCACAACTAATGTATGTACTGTGTATGTATGTGCCTGTGTGCGTGTATGCGTGTGAACCGACCTATACATTTCTTAAATAAGGACAAAATTAAAACTTGAAATGATGATACAGGATAAAAATAAAGACTCAACGTGTTACTATAAAAAGGAAACTTTTTCAGATATGTCAGCAGCCAGCTGCTGCTAATGTAAAATAGGAACATTACAAGGCTTCATTAAACACAGCCAGCTCTACTGATCCTGCAGCTGAGCAGGATGTGCAGTAATCCCGCACACAGGCTAACACTCATCGCACTCATCTGACATGCTGCTGTAGGCTACAAAACACAGTACTCTCAATGTTCTACAACAAGCTGGTCCCAAATACGGGCCTGCTCCTTGTGGAACGTTGAGAGTACAGTGAGTTTTGTTGAATATTGAGAGTACAGTGTGCTTTGTAGAACACTGAGTGTACAGTGAGTTTTGTTGAACATTGAGACTACAGTCTGGTTTGTAGAACACTGACAGTACTGTCTGTTATGTAGAACATTGAGAGTACTGTCTGTTATGTAGAACACTGAGAGTACTGTGTTTTGTAGAACACTGAGAGTACTGTCTGTTATGTAGAACACTGAGAGTACCGTGTGTTTTGTGCTTTACTGTGTTGAACCCAGAGACGGACAGACAGCAGACCCACAGGTGGTGAGTTATAGTAATCTCTCTCTCCTGAATACACACGTTCCTCTGCCTGGTGTGAACTAAACCAGAGAAATTCTATCATCCTCTCCTAAGATTACACAGATTAGGGAGTGAATACCAGCCGAATGCTCAGCGAATGCAGGGGGACATAAGGTCAGACAAAGGAAAACATGAGGTGAAAGATTAATACTGTGAATATTACAGAGCATAGAGGGTGAAAATACAGTGAATACAGAGGATGAATAGGGTGACTACAGGATGAATATAGAGCAGTAGTACCCAACCTGTTCCTGGAGATCTATCAACCTGTAGGTTTTCACTCCAACCGTAACAAAGCACACCTCATTCAACAGCTAGAGCAGGGCTGCCCAACCCTGTTCCTGGAAATCTACCGTACCATCCTGTAGGCTTTCACTCCAACCCTAACAACGCACACCTCATTCAACTGATAAGATTTTACTCATTAGTAGAGTCAGGTAATTAGTAGAGTCAGATGTGCCAAATTAGGGTTCAAATGAAAGCCGGCAGGATGGTAGATCTCCAGGAACAGTGCTGGTTACCGCTGACACAGAGGATGAACAGGGTGACTGCAGGGTGAGTGTTAGGCGAGCACAGCGGGGGGGCGTCTGAATGTGAGGTCATAATCTCACACACGTGCTGTTTCCAGGTTAGACAGGTGGGCTCTCACCTTGGGAAAGGGTCCCGTGCGGATGCTGTTGATCAGAGAGCACTCTAAGACCTGTCCCTCCTGAAAGGGGAAAGGCAGCCATGAGGGTCGTACAGAGCAGAGCAGGGACACACAGTCAGCGTAGGACCCCAACTGCCATTTTTTACGGGCGTCCTGTCCACTGCCTTTCCAAAACGGCACACATCACAGCACAGCACCGGAGACAGGCAACCTTCATACACGATGCAGAACGTGTGTGAAAATAAAAGTCTGTACGCAGTCATGCACAAAAATAAAGGACATGAGTCACCCTACCTTTCCTTCGCTCTTCCACGTGATGAAGAAGCCGAACTCGTCGACTTTAAACAGGCAGTTCGCTTCAAACACAAACGGATCCTGGACGGAAAGATCAGTCATAAAGGCGTAATCAGACGAGCTGGACATCCATATAACTTCACACCAGGTTAACCCAGGGACAAACGTCACTTCATGCTTTTCATTAAATTTATTAGTTTCCAACGTATAACATTTACAACCTATATTCTAATACAATGATGGATTGATGGTGGGAATGGTCATTCTGAAACCAGCACCACAGAAATTTGAGACCGATCTCATGACACAAAATTGCAAGATAAAAGCACTACAAGTGTACATAATAAATTCTCAATCATAATTGATTTATGATGGGCTATTTATAATCATGAAAAATACACAGTGCTGTTGCCAATCAGGCAGTCTAAGGCTCAAACAGCACCTGAAGGCATGAGTACCAGGGACACAACCGGTCTTATCACACACCTGAGAGAGCCACTTTCACCCACCTTTCCCCGGGGCCAGAGAGACAACTGGACCCACTTTAACCCTGGAAGCACAGCCAGGGGGTGTGTAAGACGACCAGCACCCCCCCCGCCCAGACGCCAGTCTGAGGCTGGCTCTGTGAGCTTCCCGGATGTCAATATTTGCACCAGAATATTTAGCAGACCACCATGTAATTGTTTGTTAGTTGTCAGCGGAACCACAATGGCCTGCTCTGGAAAACAGTGGAGCCACAATGGCTGGGTGCGGCCCATACTGTATGTTACCATAGAGCTACAATGGCGGAGTTCGGCGTATATGTAACAGGGGAGCCACAATGGTGGGATCCAGCATATATGTAACAGTGGAGCCACAATGGCGGGATCCAGCATATATGTAACAGTGGAGCCACAATGGCGGGGTCCAGCATATATGTAACAGTGGAGCCACAATGGCGGGGTCCAGCATATATGTAACAGTGGAGCCACAATGGCGGGGTCCAGCATATATGTAACAGTGGAGCCACAATGGCCATGTCCAGCACATACACACTGTAAATTTGTGATTTCCTGTAGAATGATTTCTAATGGCAGACCCGTTTATTTTTTTTCATTTCAGGCATATATGCTGTTCTTTCATGTGATCTGTAAGGCGGGGAAAGCCAATTCAGCTGAACAAACCTACCACCATGTCATTTTACCGATGGCATTGTAGTACAATATTTGTTGTGCATGTAAATATTTATCTTGCCTTTTGAAAATATTTGCTGTTATTTGAGGCCTTTGAATCCTCCCTCCAGAAGAGCGACGCGCGGTACTTTTGAAGAACTGCAGGAGACTAGGCGAAGGTCAGGCTGACGAAATCGTGGCTCGTTTCTCTGATTAACGCGTTTGGGGCAGGGGGGCCCCAGCCCTGGCCTCGGCGACCTGCAGGCCCGGCTGGTTTTCACCGCAACGTCGTTTAAACGATGAAATAAGGAGCAGCTGAATCTGCAGGAAACTCACCTCACCTGGTCTCGGGGGTCTGGACTAGCGGCTCATTTCAAGGTGAAAACAAAAAAAAAAAACCCAGCAGAACCCTGCAGCTCTCCTGAATATGGTGGTGCAGAACTCACTTACATTCTTATCCCTGATTGGCTGATTAAAACGAGTCAGTAATGCAATCCAGGGGAGAGTACCACAGGAGTACCACAAGAGTACCACTTTGAGACAATAACGAGTTCCATGCCATGGTACTGCTGTGATACTAGGCTGGTACAACTGCTATGCTAGTGCAACACCTACAATGCTACCATGATACCACTTTGGGCCAATTACGATACTGCTGTGGTACTGCTGGGATACTAGGCTGTTACAACTGCTACAACTGTACTAGTGCAACACCTACAATGCTACCATGATGCTGTACTCCTGTGATACTGCTGTGGTACTCCTGTGGTACTGCTGTGATACTGCTGTGGTACTCTTGTGGTACTCTTGTGGTACTGCTGTGGTACTCTTGTGGTACTCCTGTGGTACTCTTGTGATACTCCTGTGGTACTCTTGTGATACTCTTGTGATACTCCTGCGGTACTGCTGTGATACTGCTGTGATACTGCTGTGGTACTCTTGTGGTACTGCTGTGGTACTCTTGTGATACTCTTGTGATACTCTTGTGATACTCCTGCGGTACTGCTGTGATACTCTTGTGATACTCCTGCGGTACTGCTGTGATACTGCTGTAAGGTGTCTGGTGCAGAGTGACGAGGTTCTCTTAGTAGCACAGCACATTACTTTAAACTGACAGCAGTATAACTCATTCACTGGCCGCTCAGCTCAGGTAATGTGCTGCATTAATGGGAGGCACTGCCATAGGAATAAATCTTCCCTGAAACTGCAGGGAGATTAAAATGCAGGAGAATCTCCACCTTCTGCGCTCAGAACAGAAGGGCCATTGTGACACAGGTGTGAGGTTAATATTTAACCACCGCGGCCGCCTGGTTTGGCCTGAATACAGGTGTGTGGAGCCCAGGTGACCTCACAGCACCTTACTCTACAGGTGTGTGTGTGTGTGTATTGGTGTGTGTACAGTATGTGCACCCTACACATGTACACACCAATACACACACACAAATACCATGGAATTCCCGAACTGCAAACCCCAACGCCCAAACACCACAGATTCACCCTGGGCCCCGTACCCTAACACCACGCTGTTCTACAAAAACTGTTCTCACTGCGGTTCGGATCCTAAACTGTTGATAACACTCGAGGAGTTTTTCATGCCGTTCCTTACATCTAGAAAATTGTGCGTGGGCTTGAAATAGCAGAGAGCAGCGGCTCTGACATTTATTTTCCTCTCCGAGTGTCGGCCTTTAGAGGGCCCTGCAAACTCTGAGGAGGAAGCGCAGAGCAGGCTGCTGGGAAATAAATACCAAAGCCAACAGCCAATTAACTGCAGCGCGCGCTGCGGCGGGATCGATCCCGCCCACGCCGGCGCCTCAGCTACGCGCCCGCCGCTCAGGAGCTCACGCTACGCGGAGCGCAGGAGCAGGAGAGTCAGAACTTAATTACCTGGAGACCGCAGCCACACAAACAGGCTCTCAGCCGGCTCAAATACAGGGCTCCTTAATTACCCGCGTCCGCCCAACTCCACGCCGCCAGGGGACTGCAGCGAGTTAACGATCGCCGCAGGGCCCGTGAGCACCAGCACAATCACCCGCCCTCTGACTCTCATTAAGACCTGACGCAGTCAGAGGCACTCTCACTGGGCTCAGCGCTGCCCTTTCACTGGTCAGAGAGGGCTCAGCGCTGCTGTTTCATTGGTCAGAGCGGGCTCAGCGCTGCTGTTTCATTGGTCAGAGAGGGCTCAGTGCTGCTGTTTCATTGGTCAGAGAGGGCTCAGCGCTGCTGTTTCACTGATCAGAGCAGGCTCAGCGCTGCTGTTTCATTGGTCAGAGAGGGCTCAGCGCTGCTGTTTCACTGATCAGAGCAGGCTCAGCGCTGCTGTTTCATTGGTCAGAGAGGGCTCAGCGCTGCTGTTTCATTGGTCAGAGGGCTCAGTGCTGCTGTTTCATTGGTCAGAGAGGGCTCAGCGCTGCTGTTTCACTGATCAGAGCAGGCTCAGCGCTGCTGTTTCATTGGTCAGAGAGGGCTCAGCGCTGCTGTTTCATTGATCAGAGCAGGCTCAGCGCTGCTGTTTCATTGGTCAGAGGGCTCAGCGCTGCTGTTTCATTGGCCAGGGAGGGCTCAGCGCTGCTGTTTCATTGATCAGAGCAGGCTCAGCGCTGCTGTTTCATTGGTCAGAGCAGGCTCAGTGCTGCTCTTTCATTGGTCAGAGAGGGCTCAGTGAGTGGTGAGTAAGTGAGGGGGATGAAAGAGTGACAGGGGAGTGAGTGAGGGGGATGAAAGAGTGAGAGTTTGAGCTCAGTGCCTGACCTCCTCAAACCTGTCGAAGGAGGCCCCCTCCTGCAGAAAGGCCGGGACCTGCTTCTGCCAGTTGAACTCGTAGGATTTCGTCATGGCTGCTCACGTCTGAAAAAGAAGACAAAGCCAAGAGTGAGAAACACCAACAAACAGGAAGCGCAGTGCCATGGCATCGGCTGTTATTACGACATAACGGACAGGAAGTTGATATTCGGCAGCAAAGAGCAGACAGATAACCTGGGGCAGAGCGGAGCAGACAGGAAGTTAATTTACGCAGAGCAGAGCAGACAGGAAGTTGAACTGAGGGGAAGTTGGGATTTAGGATTAGCCTTTACCATTAGCCTTCCACATTAGCCTTCAGCATTAGCCTTTCAATGGGGCCACAGGACTCTCCCCCCAGCCCCACTGCTGCAGACAGAGGCAAGCAAAGCCCCCCAGGCCTGCTCCTCCCTGACCTGCGTCGGC
>NC_057938.1:56324544-56357044 GCF_018555375.3 Anguilla rostrata | reverse complement strand
CGGGGTCCCTCTGTGAGCGTGAGCGGGGTCTAGAGCGGGGTCTAGAGCGGGGTCTAGAGCGGCGCTAAACGGGGCGGAGCAGAAACCCGCTCAGGTGCGCTAAAGGGGGCAGGCGAAGATCACCGGAGCGGCGGGAAAACCAGTGGCCTGCTGGGACTGAGCGCGTGCGGAGGGGGCGAACCCGGGCTTAGCCTAAACCCACGAGCGGAACACAGGCACGCGAAAAGCAGCTCCCTGGCCTCTGTGACCCGGGCCAGATTAGGGGGTCAGGGACGGGTGCAGCCAACTGCCCCCCCCCCCCCCCCCACCTCCCGCCCCACTCGCTCACGTTTGCCCAAAAATGGTCAGAACTGGCAGCACAGCCGGGACGGTCCCGTCTGACGCCCCGGCGCTGGGTGCAGGCCGACGAGCCACAAGGCCCCGCAAATTTCACTTAAAGAGGAGATAATTCACAGTGAGGCGGCCTGACCCCCTGCTTAAATCACCGGGGGCCAGAGCAGAGGGGTGAGTGGCACTGGGGCGGGGCGGGGCGGGGGGGAGGGGGGAGGAGGTCTTTCCCAGTGCTTCTCTTTCCACTTCATTCCACATGAAAGGGAAGCCCTGGAGCGCGGCGGTAACAAGGCCAAAAAGCGTCCAGCTGCCCAAATATGTACCTGCGGCCCGAGAGCCCAAATTACGACCGCCCCCGCACCCCCACCCCACCCCACCCCGTGACCCCTGCAGGGGACGCAGCCAGGGGAACAAAGACGGGATGCCTTCCAGGCCCACAGAAATAGAACACTGCCATATAGAGCCGGAGGAGAGGGGAGGGTGGGCGGGGCAGGGGCGGGGGGGGGGTTCAGCGGTCCGGGGAGACAGGCAGCCGTTAATACGGTCTCCTTAGCAGCGCCCGGCTGAGCCCCCGTTTAAAAAAGGCGACACTTAGGAGCGCCATAAACTCCACCAATACGGGGGCCAAGGGGAGACACACACACACACACACACACGCACCACACACACGCACACACACGCACACACCGCTCACACTCACACACACACACACACACACGCTACACCACACCTAACACCCAACCCAACAGCAACGCACCCACACACATCCCCCCTCCACCCTGACAGGTCACATCACCACTCAGCCAAAGCCAAATCTCTCCAACCCCACAGACCAATCTCAGCCGATCAAGAGTCTGATTTAAGAGGGAAAAATCATAAACTAAACTCTCAGGGTTTAGGGTTTCAGCCGCGGCGCGGGACACTGTCCAGAGCAGCTCGGAGCGGCTCGGAGGGGACGACTCCAGCTGCGCGGAGACGGAGCGCAAAACCAGTGGGTCTCCTGAAGGCTGACATCATCAGGGACACCAGCATCCCCCACACACACACACACACACACACACACACACACACACACACACACACACACTCACACACACACACACACACACACACACACACACACACACACACACACACACATCAGAAAGTCTGTTTTCACACAGGGGAGCCACTCGGGCTCATAAAAGTCCGGGCTTGACGCAGCGTTGGATGATCTCCTGTTTGAGAGTAAATGATGACCCTACATGGGCACAGCAGCCTCTTCTCCTCATTATGAAATGCACCAATATGGCCGACACAGATTTCTGATCATCTGGGGGACCCTCGCCCGGTGCCGATGGCGGGAGTTCGGTGGTTCTGCTTCCATAAGTTTTTTTGTTCAACTTTTTAAAATCTTGCCATTCTAATCAACAAAATTTTTATTACACAACTTTAAAGTAACGCAGCAAAGTTAAACATTTATTTTTTAATGACATTTCTTCACATTCACCTGACAAAGTGCATTCTTCCAACTGAAAGTGCATTCCTGAAATATGAGTGGTTCTCCGATAATGAGTTTCAGACCTGGTGGTACGCACAGAAAAAACCCCAAACAGATGTGGCACACAGATGTGGCACACAGGGTGGCACACTGGCACAGCGAGATACTGCAGCAGGTGGTCTGCACTTTATACTTCTGCTCAAATTTCTGTTTGCTCAGAAAGTTCAAGACTTAAAACAAGATGATCACTGCTGCTAGATGTTCCAGATGGTCTGATTGGCCTGTTCTCCTCATTATGTATTCATATGTTATGTTCTATATGGGCTGATTGGCCTGTTCTCCTCATTATGTATTCATATGTTATGTTCTAGATGGTCTGATTGGCCTGTTCTCCTCATTATGTATTCATATGTTATGTTCTATATGGGCTGATTGGCCTGTTCTCCTCATTATGTATTCATATGTTATGTTCTATATGGGCTGATTGGCCTGTTCTCCTCATTATGTATTCATATGTTATGTTCTAGAAGGGCTGATTGGCCTGCTCTGTATTCCGTATGCAGTCACACGGCACAACCTCAGCAGACTGCAGCTCCAGTAAATGTGAGATCTGGTCCCACACTGACTCATTTGCAGATGGAAGCAGCGACTGCATCATAGCAGTGCACTGGCAGCCATGTTGAGAACCGAGGACTGCTTTACCTGTTAATTATTAAGGAGGCCACAGAGCAGCACGCTGGTGGGGTAAGGTAGACGCTGCAGCGCTGCCTACTTTCATTTTCACATTTTTTTTGTTAGTTTAAATTTTGTTCTCCTGCCTTTAGTTGCTATATATAGGGAAGGGGGTTGGGGTGGGGGGGAGAAGAACCTTTTCTTTCTCTTCACAAATAAACACAGATGTTGCTCCTCTCTGACATCATGCGTCTCCATGGCAACGAGCCGAGAGAGCGGGCCCCATCTATAGCAGCCGCCGCTCAGCATCATCACCGAGCCACAACACCTTAATTCACACACCCCCCCCCCATACCCCCCCATACCCCCTCATACCCCCGCTCTCTATTTATAGGGGGAAGACACATCTCTCCCTCAGGCAGACTGGGAAAGAGAGGAAGGGAGGGGGAGAGAGAGGGAGGGAGAGGGAGAGAGGGAGAGAAAAAGAAGAAGAGCGGGAGAAGAAGAGAGAGACGGGACTGAGAGAAGGACAGCTGGAAAGAAGAAGGCCATACAGCAGTGATGAGAGAGATAGATAACACTAAGAAAACACGTCAGAGAGGACTAACACACACACCAATACAGACACACCAACACACACACATGCAGACAACACCAAACCACACGCATGCACGACACAGCAACACTGCCATAAACACACACAACACAAACAACAAGCATGCTACACAAGCAACTAGCACACCAAGCCAACCACACAAACAGCATGCGCACACAAACACACGCAACAACAACACACTCTCTCATCTGTCCAGCATGAATCGCAACATGCCATCTCAACACCGAGCTACGCTCGAAACATACAACAACTGTCGCAGACGCTTCAAGAACACATCTAGCCACGAGCTCGAGTCACAAGCAACCACGTGAACCCCTCGTTTCCCACTTCGCTCCCAGTGCTGGCTAGTTGCAACCGCCCTTTGGTGCTCTCCTGACATCTGAGGTCTGGGCTACTCCTGACGAGTTCTGAAGTCGTGCTACCCTGACGGTCTGAAGTTCGGTGCTACCCTGAGAGGTCTGAAGTCTGTGCTACCACGGGTTTCTGAGGTGCAGAGAAGGAGAGAGGAGAGAGGAGCAGTGAGAGAGGATCGATGAAGGGGAGCGATAGAGAGATGATGGTAGATGAGCGAGAGTGAGAGGTGGTGCGATTAGACGAGGTCTGAGGTATAGGAGAGCACCGACGAGTCGAGATGGTGATGACGAGGTCGAAGTGGTGACAGACGGTTTGAGGGAAGCGGAGGAGAAGAGAGAGAGAGGAGAGAGAGAGGAGAGAGAGAGAGAGAGAGAGAGAGAGAGAGAGAGAGAGAGAGAGAGAGAGGGAGAGAGAGGGAGAGAGAGAGAGAGAGGCTCCTGGCTGTTGGCTCTGAGCACTCACAGCCCCGCTGTGGCAGCCGTTGGGACTGTAACGGCACTGTCCTCATGTTGACTCTCACACTGTCACCAGCGATCAAATGAAACAGCAGCCGCACAGCGCAGGGAACTCCTATTCAATACAATCATAATAATAATAAAATCTAAGGAAACCGAGATAAAGATCGTGTGACCAGCGACTCAGCGATCGTGGGGTTTTTCTGTGGCCATTGTGTCCTGTTGAGAATGACGCTCAACCTAAATGGCTACAGTAAGAATATCCAGCTGTATGAACTGATCGTATATAAAAATGTCACCTGTGGATTTGTATGCAAACTGAAAGACAGAAATGACCCAGATTCAAACATAACCACCACGTCAACATAAGGGAAACTCCAATTCAACCCTACTAAACTCCTATTACACCTCTCAGGCTGCTCTGATCTGGCTTTCAATATGACTCACAGTTAAATACAAGTGTCAGACTTAATGCTTGTTTTTCTTGACATACGCACGCCAGTGATAAAAAAGAAATAATAATTATAACAATAAGAAAAAATTTGTTTTTGTTTTGCGGGTGGATATTTTTAATAAATGTTGAGCGAAACCTGGCCAGATGAGAGCAGCTTGACCTGTAAGAGACTCAGGAGCACACCTGGCACACCTGGCACACCTGGCACACCTGGCGCACCTGGGCCTTACCGGACTGGGGACTGATCAGGTGGGAGGAGACTGGGAGCGCCTTCTGCGAGGCCTTCTTGGCTCAGGTACAGCCAATAGCAGGGCCAGCTTTGCACTGGGGTAGCCAATAGCAGGGCCAGCTTGGCTGAGGTATAGCCAATAGCAGGTCCAGCTTGGCTCAGGTATAGCCAATAGCAGGGCCAGCTTGGCTGAGGTTTGGCCAATCGCAGGGCTGTTTGAGGGCTGTTCCAGCCCCACACAGGCACTGATTCACCGTGTTTACTACGTATTTACATTAGCTGCCAGCCTTGAGACGCTTCCCAGTGAGGTGGTGCCAGGCCTTGGCAACGCTCCACTGACTCGCATATTAATGAGCGTAACTAAGCGCCCACGCATCTCACTGCAGACAGAACCAGTTAAGCTACACCCACCGAGTTATCTACCCCCAAACCAGGTCCACCAAGTACCCACCCCCCCGCAAACACAGGCTCCTCACCAGAGTTATCTCCACCAGCCCCCCCCCCGCAGCCCTCCCAGAACCCACACAGGCTCCTCACCAGAGTTACCCACCAGCCCCCCCCCACAAACACAGGCCTCACCGTCCACCCCCACACGAGCTTCACGTATCTCCAGCCCCACACACGCCCCCAGTCAGCCCCTGTCTGTTATCAAGCCCAGGTCCCAGGCGCGCATGTCAGCGTGAGCAGCCTGGATGAGTCACCCGTGTGTGCGCTGAACCGCCAGGGCAGAGCTTCACCTGACCCTGTGTGCGCCGGAGGAAGTTACTGAACCCACAGATCCATCCCCAGAGCTGTGCGAGGCTGTCCCACACCTGGCGGAACACTGAGCGAGCCGCTGCTCCCGCTGCTGGAGGGAGGCGACCGCAACCTTGAGTCATGTGACGTCCGCATCAAACGGGCACCCCGGGGGGCCCAGGTGACACTAATCCCCTCCCTGCAGCACATCAATCAAACTCCCCATCAATAGAATCATGTTGGATGCAGCGCCCGGGACGAGAGGCACGATCCACGTGCCCCGCTCCCCCCTCCCGCTCCCCCCGCCCCCCCCCTCCCCCGCTCCCCCCCTCCCCCACTCCCCCCTCCCCCCTCCCCCGGGGGGTATAAACTATTTAAGCAGCCGGGGCGCGTCCCGGGGGAGGGTCCTAATAGAATCATCGCCCCGCCGCCGAGGGTGAGAAATCGCACCAGCGCGTCTGACGGAGCACGCGAGACTCGGGCGGTATTTTTAGCTCTGCGCTTTTCTCTGTGACGCTGAGAGACGTGCGACTGAAGAGAGGCGCTGCAGCGTATGGCCCGCCTCCCCTCGCCACGGCAACAAGCCACTGACTGCCACAGCACCACGCCGCACGCCGCGCACCTCAAACCAGCAGGACGATCCGCCACGCTGTAATAAAGCTGAGCATCCTGCCTCTCCGCTGCCGAAGCCAAGACATTCCAACAGACGCTCCAGTCTCATGGATATTCACACGGAGGCACGAGCCCCTGTGCAACACTGGGCCAATGGCTGATCGGTGCTGCAGCACGACTCCTGCGGGGGCTTATTGTGACATCACTGCTGTGGCACTGCAAGCTGATTGGTCTACAGCAGCCCTGTGCGGAGTTCTCGGGGAGTTCCGGAACGGCCGGCAGACTAAACTTCCACCAGCAGTTTCTCGCTGCACAAGATCACAGATAAACTCCAGGCAGAAAGAGATAAAGACACAGAGTACCAGAGAGGAGGACTGCCGCGTTCTGCCTGTTCCTCCAGGCACTCAGTCAGTGATCACAGATCAATGTGTTCGGCTGATGGAGAGCAAGGCCCGGACACTCTAATGGGGCCACCGCCTCAGTACAGCATGTTCTGAGCACCTCCATTACCCCCCAGTGTAGACAGGAACTCACTGTCCCATCCACCTCCATTACCCCCCCAGTATAGACAGGAACTCACTGTCCCATCCACCTCCATTACCTCCCAGTATAGACAGGAACTCACTGTCCCATCCACCTCCATTACCTCCCAGTATAGACAGGAACTCACTGTCCCATCCACCTCCATTACCTCACAGTGTAGACAGGAACTCACTGTCCCATCCACCTCCATTACCTCCCAGTATAGACAGGAACTCACTGTCCCATCCACCTCCATTACCCCCCAGTGTAGACAGGAACTCACTGTTCCATCCACCTCCATTACCTCCCAGTATAGACAGGATCTCACGGTCCCATCCACCTCCATTATCTCACAATATAGACAGGAACTCACTGTCCCATCCACCTCCATTATCACACAAAGAGGTTACAGATCTGGGGCTAAAGCTGAGAGGTTGCAGGTTCAAACCCAGAGCCCCTGTAAGCTATGTAAATGGATGTGAAATGGCTGCTGTAGGCCAAAGCAGCTACGGTGCAGATAAAGGGAGTAACGTGTCCCCTGTGAGGGACAGGAACCAGGCCGCTAAAGCTAGGCTACTCTACACAGGACCCCAGAGCCAATCAGAGCTTCTTAAAAATCTCTTTCGGCAGAGAAACGCTTGGCGTCGATGGAACACTTGGCGTTCCTCGTCAGCCACTTCACCTCCCGAACCGGGATCGGGTTCCTGACTGCGACGGGCCGCTCTTTAAAACGGGGAGAAGAGCAGAAGTGCCGTTTGGATATATTAAATATGTCGAGTGTTTGGCTAAGCGGAGAGCTCTGAGCACTCTCAAAGAAAGAGGAGAAGCAGGAGTGAAGGTGGGAGGGGAAGGATGTCATAAACGCTCTGCGTTACGCTCACGCTCACAGCTCCGCAGGGAATTATGGGAAATATCAATAATTATTTCAAAAGGCTTCGATGATCCTTGTGCTTTCCACAGTGTTTGTGAACGTTTTCCAAATTGAAAAGGTGACCTCTGTGACCGGATCTGTTTACGAGTAACGGTCCAAAATGGCTTCATCCACACAACCTCACAGTCGCCGCAGTGAGAATGACTGCTGGTGCGTTCCCTCCATTTTGTTTCTGACTGAGAGCCCCTGCAGCAAAGCCGCATGTGCATCCGTGTAAACAGCACATTCAGACTCGTAACTGCAAACACACGCGTTTGTAAATATGGCCGACTGCCGGAGTCTCCAAACGCGGCTTCCACGTGCCCACAACACACCTGCCACACGACCGCGTCACGCCCGCGCCATGCCCGCGCCAGGCCCGCGCCAGGCCCGCGCCAGGCCCACACCACGCCCACACCACGCCCAGCCACACCCGCGACACGCCCGGGCAAACCACCGGAGCGGCGTGGTCAGGGCGCTAATCCTGACATTACAGAGCCCGGCGGTCGAAGCTCTGCTTCGCGGCACGGCGGTTACACCCCCCCCCCGGCCCACGCGGAGAGACAGAGCGCTAAGCCCCATGGGAACAGCCCCCCCCATAACCACCACGCAGTCCGCCATCCGCCAACCGCCACACCTCCCTCACACAGGCCAGACTTCCCGCTGATTCCCGCCCAGCACAGCCAGGACTCAGGCTGGGCGCTTGAAGCAGAGCTGTGGGCTGGTCAGGGGTTTGATGGGTGGATGTGTGGGGGGGGGGGGGGAAGATGTTGTCTGGGGTGGGGGGGCAGGACTGTGGGCTGATGGGATCATGCATCGGCAAGCGTTCCCGTGTCCCCAAAAAGTCTGTCGCCCCGCAGAGACACGCACGCACACACGCACGCACGCGCGGGACGATGAATCACTGGCCCACATCCACGTCTTTCCACAGGGAAAAATCTCTTTGAAATAAAAATTAAAAAAACAGGTTTATTTTTAGAGACCAAACACGACGTTGTGTGAGGTAACTGCAAACATTCCGTTGATTAGAACTACAGATAATCCCTGAGCGCACCCCCCCCTCAGCCCCCCCCCCCCTCCCAAGGGCACTGCAGTCTGTCATCAGCGCTGCGAGCCAAAGCAGCGTGTTTCAGCCGCTCAGCAGTCCTATCTGCACATGTCACATCTGGGCCAGGAGCACAATCACTTAAACAAACAGCAAGAACTGCAGCCATGAGACCCCCGAGCGGCCTGACCTTCAGCCACACACAGCTGGCCAAGGGCACGACTGCCCCCCCCCCCCCCCCCACATCAGCACACACTGTCCAAACCAGCACTGAACAGAGTTACAGTCCCCACAATCAGTACACACTGTCCAAACCAGCACTGAACAAAGTTACAGTCCCCACAATCAGTACACACTGTCCAAACTTACACACAGTTACAGTCACCACATCAGTACACACTGTCCACACTAGCTCTCATACTCACCCCACAATCAGTACACACTGTCCAAACCAGCACTGAACAAAGTTACAGTCCTCACAATCAGTACACACTGTCCAAACTTACACACACAGTTACAGTCCCCACAATCAGTACACACTGTCCAAACTTACACACACAGTTACAGTCCCCACAATCAGTACACACTGTCCAAACTTACACACAGTTACAGTCACCACATCAGTACACACTGTCCACACTAGCTCTCATACACACCCCAGGATCAGTGCATACTGCCCAAACCAGCACTCAACAAAGTCAGACCCAGGATCAGTGCATACTGCCCAAACCAGCACTCAACAAAGTCAGACCCAGGATCAGTGCATACTGCCCAAACCAGCACTCAACAAAGTCAGACCCAGGATCAGTGCATACTGCCCAAACTTATACACACAGTCACAGTCCTCCAATCAGCAGTGGCCAAACTTATATGCTAAATTACAGTTCCAACAATCAATACACACTATCACACAAGTCTCCAAATGCACACACAAACACGCAGGCAGCACCACAGTCATATCATTACAAACATGACATTCTCCAATAAATGGAAAATGACCCAATTAAACAATAATTTCATGTCAAGGTAGCCCAACCTAACAAGAATGCCTGGAAAGTGTGAGTTTAATACCTAAGAGGTCGATAGGCTCATAAAACACCAGGTAATAAATTAGGAGAATGGGAATTAGCCTCCTGGGAGCAGACAGAGAAAGACGAAAATTTCAAGCCGAGCTCTGTCCCCACTTCACCTCTCTCTCTTTCTCTCTCTCTCTCTCTCTCTCTCTCTCTCTCTCTCTCAGTATCAGTGGGCTGACCCCGCTGATTGGCTGCGTTCATAGACCTCATGTGATTAAAGAGCGGCAGAACCGGGCACGTCGGCGTAACGACCGCGCCCTGATGAGGGGCCCTTAATGAAGGGCCACACAATAAAGCCATAAAACGTTATTATTTCCCACGGTGCGCATTTGAGTGGCAGGCGCACTAAATCCCCCGCAAACGCAGAACCGCTCGCACGTCAAACGAAGGAGAAACCCACATTCCGCATGGGGGGGAGGGGGGTTTCCACACTCACCCCTGCCACGGACAATAAAAAAATTAGCTGCTGGCATGACAACACCCTCCGCCCCCGCCACAGAGCTCCACAGAGGGGTCACAGAGGGGTCACAGGCGGCCTGCGTGACTTCTACGCCGCCCGAAATGACGGGCGGAGTCACGGAGACATTTCGGCGTCCGCGAAACGAGGGACTCGCGCCCCTCCCCGCTGAGACCCGCCGGGGGAGGAGGAGAAGATTAGATCGGGGGGTCTCTGCCTAATTTCAACCCCACAAGGTCCGCACACGGAAGCCTCTGCCCAATTAGAGAGCTCCACCGGCAGGCAGGGAGCGCGTCTCAATACGGCCCTCCTGACCAATGGCAGCGCGGCGATGCTAACCGAATCACAGCGCTGCGCACCAGCCCAGGCTTCTCAGAGCTGCCGCGCTGCTCCACTGTCTGCAGTGCTACAGCTCTACAGCATCAGTCAGCTACCACCATCACCACCTTCATCCTAATCACCACCTAACCTTACCCCCACCGACAAGCTTCCCCCTGAATATCACCCAGACCCCCACCCCTGACTGCAACCAACACCCTTATCCCTACATAACCCCACCAACACCTAAAACTGACACCAACTACACCCTAAATATCCCCTACACCCCCACCCCTACCTACGACAGACACCCTGACCATCACCTAGACCCTAACCACCACAGTCAGCCATCTTGATACGATACGAGCCACCACCACCGTCTCCACGGACACCAGAACCACTGCTCCAGCACCAGGGCACACCCTCAGCTCAGCTACCGTGTTGTTTTAATGTTGTAATTTTAGCCGGTGAGCTGTAGAGACCCAGGCCGTCCTGTTCAGCTCAGGGCTGCACGCAGGTTCCTGTAATTAATCACACGTGAACCCCGGGTCTGCCTGCAAAGGCACTGAATCATTAAATAAGCAATTAGCAACAGCGTGATTTATAACTACTGACTGACTGCTGCTGATTACATGAGCATCCTCCACCTCGCCAGCAGTCTCACCGCCTCATACCAACCAGGGCTGGGATTGGTTAGTACTGAAATTAAGCAGGGCTGGGATTGGTTAGTTTTGAAACTAAGAGGGCTGGGATTGGTTAATACTGAAGATGTCGCTCCATCACAATCCACCGCTGCTCCAGCCCTGCCCCCCCTCCCCCCCCCCCCGGCTCTGCCCCCACCCCACCCCACAGAGCCGGCCGGGGAGAAGCTGCATTCCTGCTGATGCACAGTCATCTGATGCCTCAGGCAGTCATGTGACCCCGCCGTTCACACAGAGGCCCCCTTCACCCTGACAGGCCTGCGCCACACAGACACACAGACACACAGACAGACGGAGAGAGAGACACACAGACAGACGGACAGATGGAGAGACGGAGAGAGAGACACACAGACAGACGGACAGACGGAGAGAGAGACACACAGACAGACGGAGAGAGAGACACACAGACAGACAGACAGATGGAGAGACGGACGGACGGACGGAGAGAGGGACAGAGAGACGGATGGAGAGAGAGACAGAGAGTCGGACGGAGAGAGAGACGGGCTGACCCGTCCACAGCCGCGACCTCAGTGGTTTAAACGGGGTCAGGGTGACCAGTGACATTCGGACACGCTCCCCCATCAGGAGCCCCTTCGCTGTTATTATCGCTCCGGCCGGTAAGAATAGATCAAAAGGCCGTGATGCGCAGAGGCAGCGCTGCAGCAGGGCACGCAGGGCCACCGTTTAATTGGGAGTGTAAATTACGTTTATGAGCACGTCTGCCCCCCCCCGCCCTGCGCCTGCTGGCGCCCCTCCTGACTGCTGGGGGGGGCAGGGGGGTGTAAGAGAGGTGATGTCGTTTCCTGTGGGGAGAGGGTGAAATCTAAGACAGGAGATAATAGCTTTTCTATGCAGAGTTTCCAAGTATTTTTAGACTACACGTGCAGTCCAAGAACAGTCTGGGGATTTTAATCTCTCTCCTTCTCTCTCTATCTCTCTCTCTCTCCCTCTCTGTCTTCTTCTGTCTCTATCTCTCTCTCTCTCTCTCTCCCTCTCTCTCCCTCTCTATCCTCTTATGTCTCCATCTCTCTCTCCCTCTCTATCCTCTTCTCTCTCTTTCCCACTCCAGGCTTAATAACCGTAAACCACAGAAGGTATAATTACCGTGTTCGGTGGTGCTCCAGCAGAGAGAGATGTTGTACACACAGACTGCCCCGCTACGCCGAGCCCCGCTGCCACACGCACCCTGTGGCTCACCCCCTCACTCAGAGCACGCGGTCCGCCGACCGGCCCAGCGACCGCGGGAGGAGAGCGTCCAGCCAAGCGCTTTATCCACGGGCACGCGGCCTTATCGACGGCGGCTCACCTCCAGGGTGGCTCACCGTTAGCACGGCTGGTCATTAGCGTGGCTCACCGTTAGCGTGGCTCGCCGTTAACGCGGCTGGTTGTTAGCGTGGCTGGTTGTTAGCGTGGCTCACCGTTAGCGCGACTGGTTGTTAGCGTGGCTCACCGTTAGCGTGGCTGGTTGTTAGCGTGGCTCACCGTTAGCGTGGCTGGTTGTTAGTGCGGCTCGCCGTTAGCATGGCTGGTCGTTAGCATGGCTGGTCGTTAGCGTGGCTGGTCATTAGCGCGGCCGCTATGCGCTCCGCTCGGCCGCCTGGTCGTGCGGCGCATTAAAATGCTAATTCAGCCGCCGGCACGACGCTCCAGCCGGGCCCCGGCGCCGCCGCGAAAATGTATTTCTGAGCGGCTGTTTCCCGGGCAACCGGCCACATTCACAGCCTTACACACAAACTCACTCACGCGGTCTGCAGCCCCGCTGTACAGCACAAACTTACTAAGAGAATAAAAGCCCTAAATTTAGCAGCCCTACCAGTCACAGTTTTTAGCCCATTTGCTGTTTGTGTCTGCTTTTAGGCATTTCATTTATTTACTTAAGTGAAAGTGTGTGACCTAGTACAACCTAATTACTGCATGTGATTACTTTTAATAGTCAGAGTAACTATCAATGTTATTTTGGTCAACACCCCTGCCCTTCCCCTCTCTCGCCCCACCCCTAACCCTGTCACACCCCCAATTTCAAATCCACCCCTAGCCATGCCACACCCTCAATTTGGACTCCACCCCAGACATATGCTTTCACTGGTGGGCTGCCCCAGCCACACCCACCTCTCTTGCCCCCCCAGAGCTGCAGATGCCCCCCCCCCCCAGCATCAGATAAAGAGGGCGAAACATCGGCACTCAGCCAAAAACCAAATGGCTCACTCTGCATTCACAAAGAACAAGAGCGCAGCAGCCATTACCTGTGAGAGGCTCATAAATCCACACAGACACACACCTCTGCTGCTCTAAACACACACACACACATACACACACACACACAGACCATACACACACACATACACACACACACACACACACACACACACAGACGCATACTCTAAGACACACTATTACAGAAGGCACTGGTATATACACTACCACACACACCACAGAAACACTGGTGTTCTGCGCTCTGCGCGAAAGCTTCTGCACTAAATCCTCTAATTAAAAAGTGAAAAGCACGGGGCGGTTTATTCTGGCAGCGGGACACAGACCGGCCCAAGTGGCTTTTTAAGGAAGCGGCGCTCTCTCTCCCTCCCTCCCTCTCTCTCTCTCTCCCTCTCTCTCTCCCTCCCTCTCCCTCTCCTCCTCTCTCTCTCTCTCTCTCTCTCTCTCTCTCTCTCCCTCCCTCTCCCTCTCTCTCTCTCTCTCTCTCTCTCTCTCTCCCTCCCTCCCTCCGTCTCTCTCCCTCTCTCTCTCTCCCACCCTCCCCACAAGGCCTGGAACGGGGCGAGAGAGAAAGCACCTGAGGCCCGCGCGCGACACGCTCTCCCGCTAAACCGCGGCTCGTGCGGCGAGCACCACGCGCTGCCGGAACCTTCCGCGCGTCCGCGCTCGCTGACAGATGTTCTATTGATCCGCCGTCAACGATTCCATATGCCGGGTGTCACGAGACAGAACATACTTTAATGAAATATTCATTACCTCATTCATTATTAGTAACTTCACCCAGAGAAACCTGATACAAGGCATACTAGGAACACGCACAGTGCACTACTAAGGAAACACCGGCTACAGTGCACTACTAAGGGAACACCGGCTACAGTGCACTACTAAGGAACACGACTACAGTGCTACTAAGGAACACACTGACTACGTAGGCACTCTAAGGAAACACGCTACAGTGCACTACTAAGAACCTGGACTACAGTGACTATGAACACGCTCAGGCACTACTAAGGAAACACTGACTACAGTGCACTACTAAGGAAACACTGACTACAGTGCACTACTAAGGAAACACTGACTACAGTGCACTACTAAGGAAACACTGACTACAGTGCACTACTAAGGAAACACTGACTACAGTGCACTACTAAGGAAACAACAGTGCCTATAGGACAATCACACACTGACTACAGTGCACTACTAAGGAAACACGGTACTGCTTAGACCTGTACATCTACTAAGAACACGCTACAGTGCACTACTAAGGAAACACCGACTGCAGTACACTACTAAGGAAACACCGGCTTTCAAATTCAACCAGACCCTAATGTTTCCCCATAACACAGGTTCAGATACACACACATAAATCAGCTGTCACTGCTTCATATTTCAAAAGACTAGAGAACAGGGAATATGAAAACAGCTAAGCCTTCTCCTTTGGGGGGGGAGGGCGGGGGGCCAAGCACTCTTAAAACAGGCTTGTATCCTGAGGGCTGCAGGCTCAAATCCCAGCTGGGAACCTGTGGCACAGCCATCAAAGACCTGTGGTACAAATGAGCCGTGTGTGTTTAGCCGGCGTCCGCTGCAGCGGGTGAGGACTGTGGCGCGGGGAGAGCAGAGGGTCCGTGTTCAGTGCGGCTAGCACAGCTACACAGCGTGTGTATTTAAATGCAGCCTCGGGCTCAGTGGGCTCGGCCGGGCCCTCGGGCCGCGTCTGCGCAAGCAGAGATGAGCTCATTCCAGGAGGGGCTCATTTTCATAAAATACAGCATCGTCACCTCCGTCTCCCCGCCCACACATCCTGGTCCGACCGAGCTCCGACTCTGCATCACAGGCACTAAACTGCAGCCATCCTCAAAACAATTAAAACTTGAAGAAAAGCTCCACTTACCAGTTCAACATGAAATATCTTCAGACAGCAGAAGCATCTCCTTTCCTGGGGAGGGGACAGAGAATAAAGATATAGATGAAGCTGCTGTCTATGTGTTTACTGACACACACCCCAGCCTGTGACAGTGTGAGAGGACCCTTAAAGCCGCCATCCAGCAAATCATACGCAGCAGTGATCACACTCCACATACAACCGGCCAATCATACGCAGCAGCGATCACACTCCACACACAACCGGCCAATGAGACGCAGCAGTGATCACTATTATGGGTATTACTATTATTACTATGGTGCATGGGGTTTCAGAAAGGAGGCTGTTGAATGCAAGGCTCATAGTTAATCATGATGTGGCTAAAGTACTGGCCTATATTACCCACAGTCCATCCCCATAAAGGGGTGAGAGGTCAAAAACAGTCCCCGTGTCCTTCCACTTCACATGTGGACGACAGCCACGGTCCCCACATGGCAGCTATTTCACGGTCCCGATGACCCACAGAGCTTTTACACCGTTAAAGGTGGCGGAGCACAATTTAGCAGGTGATGCCAGGAGGGGTGACATGTCCCATGGACACAGCCAGGGGGCACTGTGGAGCACGCCTAGTCTCTGAGACTCTGTGAAAATGTCCCTGCCAGTATGGGAGACTCACGTGAGAATAGCAGACTCACGCTGACTCACAATCAAGCACATTCACTCATATTTACACACCATTACACTCGCATTAACACCCAATCTCTCTCATTCTTTCACACATGGGCACGCCCACAAAGTGTGGAAATAGAAGAACCAAATAAATTTCTTGGGGGAGGAAGTTGCTACTTTATGTACCGATACCTAGTGTGTACTGTTTTCATAAAATCTCACACTAACTCACAAATTCACAATCTGGATAATGTATTCACACACATACATGCACACACACACACACGCGCACACACACACACACACACACACACACACAATGGGCTCACTGTGGAACCAGACTGGACAAAACGTCCTTGGCGACCAAATTCCTGGCTGTCCTGCCCTCCACAGAAAGGCGAGTGTTTGTGGGAAATGAGTCTGAACACACACACACACACACACACACACACACTCACGCACACACACACACACACACACACACACACACACACACACACACACACACGTGATTGCGTGTGCTCTGCGGGGCTGGGCTGCATAAGCACGCTCTCGTAAGGCCATTCCCAAAGTGAGCAAGCTGCCTGGGTGATATTGAGCAGTGGACAGCATCCTGTGTGTGTGTGTGTGTGTGTGTGTGTAATGGTGTAGAGTAATTCTTCCATTTGAGATTCACAGCAGAATCCATCTTATTTCTCTCAGCTGGCACTGAAACCAACATCACTTCCCAGCCAATCTGAGTCTGAGTGAGGTGTATGTTTTTATGTGCACCTGTGTGTGTTTGTGTGACTTTGTGTGTGTGTGTGTACGTGTATATGTGAGAGTGCATGCGTTTGCATGTCGGCCAATATAGCATGACAGTCTGTTTGTGTGCACGTATGTAGGTTGTGACAAAGCTTTCTGCATTACCAAAGCAAATAAACGTTTTTTAAAAATGTCCTGCAGTTGCCAACGACGGTGGGGTGGATTTGAGAACAGATTGAGAATTTCCTATCCAACAGAAACAAACAGCTTGGAGAGACAGACGCAGATATTTCACCAATGCCAAGACTGAAGGACACAAAAGCTGGGCTATTTTTGTGAATGAAAGAACCGGCCCTTAATATCTCCCTGAAAATCCTCCCACACAGGTCTGTGCGCGCCTTGAATACCAACTAAGCAAGAGGCTGTGCAGAAACCAAAATCAGGACTGAACCATTAACCTATCCGCTCCCCTCCACACACACACCGCGGCCGGCTGCCGGGCAGCTGCACGCCGCGTCTGACAATAAACTGCGCCGCCTTGTTTAAATATTCGGCGGCGACGCGTAAACACCGGCCTCAATGTTGCTCATCATATACCGGTGGCTTGGCACCGGCCGCGACGCCCCGCGAAGGACGCACTCATCAGGCGGTCATAAAAGCAGACTGCCTTCCCTCTCCACTTACACTTCTGAAAGCGCGAGCGTGAGAAGCTAATGTTTTACTCATTATTCACACACGCAGCTGAATATTTGCTCTGGCCAGGCGGCTTATCTGTCTTGTTGAAGGTGTGTGCACAGTAACAGCGCTCATATCTGAGCGTCAAAAATGCTACCTGTGGGTTCCGCTATGGCTCTGACCTTGCCGGTCAAATCCTTTCTAGCAAAACGTGCTCCCACACACAAAGCCACCCAGTTTCCACGTTTTAAAAAGTTAGGTGAAATGCGAAAACGGTTGAACGGTTTAAAAAGAGAACAACCGTAACTTCCTTCTTCCTCAAAAATGAGCCACACTCACCTGAACGCCACTCACGCTCAGACAATGGAGTTACGTGACACCACAGGTTGAAATGTCTCGCATGCGTTCACCTGTGTGTCCCTGCACCTGCGTCCGGCACGGCGCGAGCAGGGTGTGCACGCGGTGGGTCCCCAGCTAATTTTAATCAAATGCAAGAGAAGCGGTTTCTGCGTGATTCACATAACTGAGATATAACGTCCTTATAACCAATGTTCGGGAGAATGACAATCAAATGTAGTCAGCCTAAGCGACAAATTACACACAAATGTTCCTGCTGCATAGTCGCTCACGCTCACAAACACTCACATTATGTGTGCCCGTGTTTGCATTATTAGAAATGAGTCATCACGGGTACTGTAGCGACGTAAACACACATAACTTGCTATCTAAATTAATCCATATGTAGATACCATGTATTTGCTCGTTTTGTTAATATAAATTTTGCTTCCATGTTTGATATAATTACTTTAAAATGTACTCACAGCTTAACATTTCACATAGTGTTAGCCACATAGCTTTAAAATGCTTTATTCGGTAAATTAGATTCTCCGCCAGTTTATCATTAACGAATATGGCCTGCATTATTAAAGAGCAAAGGGGAAAACCAGCTGTGGAAATAAAACAACACGTTATGCGCCCGTTATTTAACAACAATGACGTCTTGGCGGCGTCGGTAGCTTGCTGTCCGGTTTAACTAGGTAGTTAGCTTGCTGGACGGTTAACGTTAGGGACAAGTCAGCTAGACTAACTGGTTACCGTTAACTACACGTCGTAAGCAACGTTAAATAATACAAGCTAGCCGGCTAAGTTAGTCGAAGCAAAACATTAGCTTGTCAGCTAACGTTAGCAAACTACCGCTAGCCAGCCAGCCAGCCAGCCAAAAGAAATCAAAGGGTTGGCTGGTTGTCCAGTAAACATCAATGAACGTTATGAAAATAGTACATTGTTCCTAAAGCACACCAAACCGCTCAGACGCGAGATATGGCTGAAGACCCAAGTAGCGCATTAACATTAACTTGACAGCTATCTCGCTGGACTTCTTGTATGCTAGCTACCGTTAGCTAACGTTCATTGACTAACAGTAACACCCCCATTTAACTCTCTGCCAGCAACGGGCTTGGAGTTAACATTTGCGCGCTCACTATGAGGGCAAATGTTTAGCAAAAATGCACGGAACACTTTTCGGTTGTAACCGTTCCTCCCTATTGAAACTGACAGCTCAGCTGTTTAAGTTGGCACATTTGGTGAGGATTTAGCTAGCTACCTTCTAGCTAACCGTAATTCTCCCCCATCCCACCAGACACAGCTGTGGATGTCTGCATCTTGCATTAGCCAGCAACCCGCACAATTAATAAAACACAGTCGAAAAACCAAGACTTTCTGTTCCTACCTCGGGCAATAATGTTAACGGCCAGTCATTGTCACAGAAGTGCAATAACAAACGCGTCCGGACACAATACTCATCTGAGTGAGACTGAGGTGTTCTCCTCTTCCCACATCAGTCTCCCCTAAATTAGCCCTACACCCCTCGTACTCCTGGCTAGCACTAGCTCGCTAGTTATCCCGCTAACTGGCTACATCAGCAATGTTGGTACTGTATTCTTACCGAAACGATTTTCCTTTCCTCCCTCCCTCTTACATCAGTCGGTGGCTTGTCGTGGGCGGATTAAATCCGGTGTGAAATGATGGTTGGCCGTGGCAGGGCCAGGGATTTTATCTGGATTCCAGCTGATAGTTGGTGTCTTTATCCCTCTTAGTTCCGCCCGCTCCTCCCGTCTCCGTCTCCCAGTCGCTGCCTCCCTGTCCCTCCGGTGAAGCGCGACTCTATCAGGGACCCCGCGAGGGAAGAGCGGACTGTGGTGGAACCCCGCGAGGGCGAGCGCGTGCACGCCGCCAAAAAGGATTGAATGACAGCTTGTCAGGGGGCGCGAGACCCTTTCCTCGAGCGTGCGAGCAGAGGGCGGCACTGCAGCCGATCTAAAGCGTCTATAGTGCCATTTTTGCACGACCGTGACCCGAATTCGTTTTAATGCAGGCAGGGCACACAGTGCGCCCAGTTGGCTACAGCGTTTCTGTGAGCAGACAGAGCGCGGACTGACCAGGATTGTACATTATTTTTGACAGATAATACCTTCATTTAAAAAATAAAGTATATAAACAGAACGCCATGTTTGACTGTGACATTGTCTCAGCTCCAATACGTATGCACTTTCAGAAAATAATATGTATTCTAGTTTAGACAATATTAACTGCCGATTGTCCATTTGCGTGGTTAAAATATCACGTTAATGTGGATTTGATCCTTTCATTATAAGGCTGTAATCATTTTTTAATGAGACCCGGCATATATGATGTTGAGGACGATGATAATTAATTTTAGAGGTAGGCAACATTTGCGTCACTACACAGACAGCTTTTACATCGTTTATACCTTTGTAGTTATAGTTTTTGATCACGGAAAACATGTCAGCAAAGATAAGCCCATAGTAGTTCATAGCCAAATGTAGACTAACTATGTTGCTCAAATCTAGATTGGTTCATAACCACGATGTAAGATAGTCAAATGGTTGTAGTGTAGTTGGCTTTAAACAGTGTGCTGTGTCAGTGTGCTATTAAGATAACACACTGACAAGACTTGCATGCATGTAAACTAGACGAAGGCTGGCCTACAACACTTTCGTCTATCCACACACGTTGTGCATTTAATTATTCTTCGCAACCGTGTGATATTTGGCCCAGCATTGTACAACTAAGGGAGTCACTGCACGGCCATCACGTCTCCCCGCAACGCGCTATTTGACAGAATACCTGCTGCTTGACATACGGACTGTATGCTGCTACACGGAAGGCAAACCGGAAATTATCCTGATGCGCGGCGAGCCCTGTCACCCCTGAGCACAGCCAAAGATTATTCTGGATCATTAGTACTAACGTGACAATCTTTGTATGACAAGTAGCCTAAAATAAAAGGGAAACCAAATCAAAGTCACTATCTTGAAAGCTGTTTTTACTTTTTATTTTTAACAGGTCGTTTCAGACTGTCGGTGAATGAAATCTACCCGTCCACGAATTTATTCGCGATATGACTGGATTGAACACTCCGGCCTGCAGGACAGCAAATTGAGCTCATAATCCAGGCAGTTGTAAATCTGACTCCTTCCTGGGGTATTGGTATCATCCTTAATCTGGCAGCATCATGCAATTCATCTGGCCGTAAAAAAGGAATTATGAAATTGTCCTGATGTGCAATGTAGCCTAATTTCAGGTGGAAAAATACAGAATCATGTAACGTAAAACAGAGGCAGAACACACACCATAGTCAAATGTTAGGTGTTGTATCTTAATTTAACATACTGAAATGTAACGTTACAGTCCAGCTTCCCTGCAGTCACGCTAATACTCTTTAACTCTGGCCTGTTGATTCAGTAAACCTTTCCAGTGCCAGATTAACGAAGTGGAACATCTTGCGCTGAATGCCACTCTTCAACGTGCCATTTAACGAGGCTGCCAGAGGTCTACATTGTGTTCATTCACACATATTTCTGTGACTCATCCCTGTCTGTTCTTCTCTAAACCATGGTTTGTTTATGCACAGTGAAATGCAGACACCGCCCACTCTTTACTTGCAGTGTGTGAATGTCTGTGTATATTATTTTTTTATTTTTAGCTTGCTTGTAAAATCAAAACAAACAAGGACCAGTTTACCGCAAAAACATGAAACTCTGTACAGCATTGATGTAACCTCCATATAGCATGTCATCACACGACATATAAGATATAAATAGAGCCTATATTTATAGCCCACTGTTGGAAGCCATTCCTAAGCAGTGCTGGAGGGGGTAGTATCATTACTCCCTCATGGGGCCTGAACCGGCTACCCTGTGGTACCAGCTCCACTATTGTGATGTCACAGTGCAATTCTGGAGGTAAAAGGCCTTTTCTCTGATGTCACAGTACTGCTCTGGAGTTCAAAGGTCGCAGCCGTGCTCTGGAGGTCAAGTACATATCGACAACAGGGTCAACTCATAATTAATTGAAAATCATTTAACCCCAAGACTGCGCTGTGGCAGGTTAGCTGAGAACTGCAGAAGGTGGTGAGGGAAACAGAGTGAGACAGGGAAATGCACAATTCATCTACACTGCAGTATATTAGAGATGCAAAGGTGACCGCTGGCTTTGCAAGGACCGTTGGTTAACAATATTTAATGTTGAACGCAAAGGTAATTTTGTGGATATATAGCAGGGGGTACACTGGGTATTACCCAAGTTTATTGGACCGAGTACAAAAATAAATAACACTTAAGACTTAACATTTGAGTATGA
This sequence comes from Anguilla rostrata, assembly GCF_018555375.3. NCBI lineage: Eukaryota > Metazoa > Chordata > Actinopteri > Anguilliformes > Anguillidae > Anguilla > Anguilla rostrata. Next base: position 56,335,256 of record NC_057938.1, on the reverse strand, counting down.
GTAACATATGAGCGCAATTCCAATTCAAGGCACCATTCCAATACTTTGCTTCCAAATAAGAACACTTGAATGCAGTGATGGACATGTTTATAAAGCAGGTGGATTAGGTATAAACACCACATCACTCGTCTGATCTGCTTTCACATTAATGCTGTTTGAAATGAAATACATAATTCATCAAGTGTTTGGAAATGCGTGCTCTGTGCCTGATTGATGAGGTAAACCTGCTGACAGGCTTCTCTTAGCATAGCGGATTCCTGAAGCTCATATTCTCTGCATTAACTGAATGTGAGCCTGGAGTTTGGGCCATATTCCTTGGCTGTGTAGCACAGCAAATCCAACAAATTTAATCTCTGTTCTACTGCACAACAGAACACCCTTAACAGTCACCTGGTCCTTTAAAAGCAGGATACCTTTAAAATACATTCGTGTATCTTTACATAATATAGTATACATAATACAGTGCGCAACATATATTAACACATACAATGCATCATTCATTATAATATATTTTACCAGATACTAATCTATCAGAGAGAGTGTAAACATCTCCATGGAATGAATATTTACATTTCTTTGTTAAATTAATTTGAAAGAGAACCACTGGTGCTCTTTGGAAAGTGAGCATTTGGATTTTAGCACGACTCATATTAAAAGTAGTGGTGTGACCAGTCAGTCTGCACTGGTATTTTGCTTTTTGGTACTTAGCAGCCAGTAATTTGTCTGATTATTGCATTAATGTTCACCTGTATCATTAATTTAGCCCTCATTGATCCAATTATGTTATTAAGAAAAAAAAACATGAAACATTAATTTCTCTCTCTCTCTCTCCCTCTCTTCCACCATCATACACACACTCATGCATATGCACACACACACACGCACACACAGGCACACACATACACACACACACACACACACACACGCACACATGCACACACACATACACACGCACACACACGCACACACACACACACACACACGCACACGCACATACACACACACGCACGCACATACACACACACGCACGCACATACACACCCACACACACGTAAGTTTACATAGCAGGAAATCTGTAAAATCTGTGTTTATGAACCATAAGGAGCTGAAGGCGTGTGGCTCTCTCTCTAGCATCGCGGCGCTGCGCTTGTCCTCTCCACTTCCTGTTTAAAAGCTGCTAATTCTGCCCCATTTCAGTCTGAGGCCCTGAGTGGCTGTGCCCTTGTTGGCCTCATTATAGGAACTTAAACTGGGTTTAAAAATAAAAAAAACCTGCTCGGGTTTGTAACAGGGAGAGTCGTCTGCCGTGACAGGCACTAAACCCTGCGGATCGCTCTCACCTGTCCTTAAAGAGCAGGAAGCAGGAAGTGCGTCCTCTCGCAGGGACCCGTTTCACTGCGACGCGCGGGAGAGAGAGCAGCTGCTCCGCATCGCCCCAGCGCAGCCCTCCCAGCCATAAATGTTTGGACGTCCCGCGGAGATAAGAACAGGGCCGTTCGGTCCGAAATCTCCACAGGAAATTCCTAGGCACGCAGAGTGGGAGGAGCCAGTCTCATGCTGATTTGGAAGCAGGCTCGGAGTGGACAGTGTTACAGGCCCTCAGGCTCAAGGCCCCCGGGGTTCACACCCCCACCTCCCAGTCGCCAGGGCTGCGCTTTTTAAAACATAAAAGTCACACCGTACACACTAATGTGAGAAGAGATTTATGGACGCATGTGATGCTTGGATGTCAAAAGTGACTGTGATGTAATTTGGAGATATATAATGTATATGTGCATTTACACAAAAACACACACACACACAATCACATACAGTATGTAGTTTTAAAAGAAAGCTACCCAAACATTTCTCTGTTTTCTGAATTCACTCAACATGCCAAACAACGTGGAGTTATCAGTCCAGATACGGTTAAGTATCTTAAATAAGGCCAGTCACCTGTAATCAGTCCAGCACTTTGCACCAGTCAGACTTCATTCAGTCTGGCACACCGCAGCCGAACACCAAACCCGCAATCTGATCACCTGCGTGAGCATCAGCACTGCAGTCCAGGGGTGCTACAGTCCCAACTCACTGATTCAAACATTCAACAGACGTAGCGTGAATCCAGGGGATAAAACACATTGCTTCCCCGAGAAAAGCTAAAATAATTTAGCGCTTGGAGAAATGAAGCACGCCAAAAAGAAAAACCACAGAAGTGCTGACTACACATGACATACACTGCATCCCTTAAAGTTTCCAAATTGTCCAGGAACCAGATACAGATCAGTCAACGTTTCACCTGCACAAAACACCCTCTCATTAGATCTGTATGCCTCCACAAACAATCGCTGTTTCCTCCTGTTAAAAAGCCTCCACAAGCACTGAACGGAATTTCTTACCAAGGTCAAGTTTTAACGCACACAACGGTAAATATTTCTGCCAGGAAAAAAAGTTTTTCAGTTTTAGCGCGGTTTTAACACCTTGCCCTCACTGAAAATACTTCATATGTTTTGGCGCGTTTCTGTTCCTCGTGATGTGCGTTGAGAAGGACGGCGGGTAACGGGGGGGGGGGTTTGTTAAGCAGCGCTCCGAGCCGAGCCCCTGCAGACCGTGTGATTGCACTCTAATGAAAACTCAGAGAAACCTGCTTTTCGCCCGCCGTGGTTTTCATTAAGACACAGCAGCCCCCCCCCCGCCCGTGCAGAGCAGATGGAGGGGCAGAGCTCTTCCGGGGAGTTTTTTTTGGGAGGGAGGGAGAGAGAGACGGGCGCGTGCGGTTTACATAACCTTCAGGAATGATATTAAAGCTGGGTTTGGCAGAGTTAATTAGCCCGGCCCGTCCCCCGCTTATTAGCACGGCAGCTCTGGGTGATGGAGAAGCTCGGGGAACGTTCCGTGCGGCTCTCTCTCTCTCTCTCTCTCTCTCCGTCTTGGTTTTCTGCGTTAGAGAAGATGCGTTGAAAGCAGGTGGGTGTGCTGAATGTAGTTTTTTTTTTTTTTTTTGGGAGGGCCATTTGAGTTGAGACAGAGAGGGCTGCAGAAATAAGTCTTCATGCTGTAAAGTCGTTTACCAGATATTTACCGCGACTCTGTACCGCACTACATTTCCCATGATGCACAGCAGGAAGATAATTGCTGCTGAATTCCCATACCCATCGAGTGTCAATCATATGTGAGGGTCGTGTCCTTGAGGCATCCGTGGGGAGAGGTGGGGGTAGGGAAGAGTAATTTTATCGTTATTAATTTGCTTGCGATGCCCGTTACACAATGGAAGTCATATGGCTCGTATTTCCACAGACTAACCACACATGCAGAAATGCTGGTGACGGTTTGGCAGAGGAACATGTCCACATGTCCTGCTTCCCCTTCCTGATGAGCCAGAGCCAGAGCCAGACCAGATTTAATATGCATAATATGCCATATAAAAACAGAGCAGTGTGCTCCTTTTAAAGAATAGTGCATTTGGAAAAGGATCTATATGAGCTACAATTTCACATCATTATGTAGAAATTTGCAGCTCATATAAAAAGTAGAACGAAGGTAGAAAACGGTTAAATTAAGTTAAATCTCACCTCTCACTGGAGCAGTCGGCTGATTAAATTAGCATGCTCTGGGCCTACAGAGTGCACGAGACACAGTGCACGAGACACAGTGCACGAGACAGAGTGCACGAGACACAGTGCATGCGACACAGTGCATGAGACACAGACACAGTGCACGAAACACAGTGCATGAGACACAGTGACCCTAGACCAGCAGTCCTTACTCTGCGGATGCTATATGAACACGGACCCCGGATTCCCAGCCACTTCAGGGTTTGGTAAGCACAGCTCTCAGCCTGAACAGCCCCTGTAAATAAGCAGCTGTATTTATGAAGGACACCTCAGATGTCAGCGATAGTGCAGCGCATGCTTTTCCTGGGTAAGACCATAAATAACACCACCCCTCTATGGTATCATCAATGATCCGTTAATGTTAAACACGGACATATTTGCTTTTCCAAGGGGAGCAACTTTTCAAATTTCAAACTCAGGACAGCGTAAGTTACCAGGACCGCTGGAGTACACGGTTAACCGTTCCCTGGCGGACAGGAAGTCTCTCTGGGACAAACGCGCTGCAGCACAGAGAGGAGCGCAGCGCTGCAGCACAGAGAGGAGCGCAGGGGCACAGGACAGCTCTCTGGCACAAACGCGCTGCAGCGCAGAGAGGAGCGCAGCGCTGCAGCACAGAGAGGAGCGCAGCGCTGCAGCACAGAGAGAAGCGCTGCGCGGCGCAGCGGGGGAGCGGCATACCTCTCTGTTCCTGCGCTGACGGAGGAGCAGAGCAGGTGGGCCGCGCTGAATGGAAGATCAAGGGTCCGGGACACGCGCCTCCCTGCTTTAGCCGCGGGATCACAGGGGCGGCAGGGTGGACGGAGCACCTGCAGATCAGTTCACATCTGCATCAAAAAAACACCCAGCACCAGCCAGCAAAGAATAGACACCAACGGTTCAGCAGGTGATTGATGTCAAAATGCTGCTCCAAACGCAATGCGCTTGCATAAGGTATCACAATGTTGCGCTGTAGCGGATGTGCCTGTGTACGATGTCACAATGCTTCCTTTTAGGTGATGTGCTTGTGAGTGATGTCACAATGCTGCGCTGTAGCGGATGTGCCTGTGTATGATGTCACAATGCTTCCTTTTAGGTGATGTGCTTTTGTATGATGTCACAATGCTGCCCTGCTGGTGACGTGCCTGCGTATGTATGCGTCCACATACAGTATGATGTCACAATGGTCTGCAGCAGATGCGCATCCACTTCCTGCTGTAGTCCACACACTCCCGAGCCTGTACTAAAGCTGAACATCACTCAGATGAGTTTGATAATGCAGCCTTACTGAACATTACTCAGATGAGTTTGATAATGCAGCCTTACTGAACATCACTCAGATGAGTTTGATAATGCAGCCTTACTGAACATCACTCAGATGATGTTTGATAATGCAGACTTACTGAACATCACTCAGATGAGTTTGATAATGCATTCTTACTGAAGGCACTGTGGGGCAGATCCACACAGTGCAGTGCACCCTCCTGTGAACACAACGCCGTGGTGAAGTCTGGTCCCATCTCTGAAGAGAGCAGAGGGTTTTGATGGGTGAACAGTGAGAGGCTCTGCCACTGACAGCTGAATGGAGCAGAACCAACAGGGGTCCCGTCCCCCTGTCCCGGAAAACTGTGAATATGCAATGAGACACTGTCGCCCCATCCAAATAAAATACAGAACAGACACACTCTCACCCCATCCCAATAAAATACAGAACACAGACACACTCTCTCCTGTCCCAATGTAAACACAGAACACAGACAAACACTCACCTGTCCCAATTACAGTAAACACAGAACACAGACACTCACCTGTCCCGATTAAGCAAAAGGAACTGGGTTTGAAATGAACTTCCTTATAAGACACAGAGGGCTTATAAGACACTGAAACCTTTCAGACATAGTGCGTTAATGATATTATTTATTAGCATTTCCCATGAGGTTGTGATTAAAGAACAGAAATGTACACATGGAAGAGTCATCATGCCACAATATTGCATAGAATCCTTTCTCCTCAGCCTATTGACAAAAATGCATTTTGAAAATAAGAGCAACAAGCTCCATCGAAAGATTTTCTGTACGGATCATATCGTGAAGAGCTACAATCACAAAGTAAGACAACACCCACAAAAGATCTAAACGCAATTTACAAAAGCAACATTTATGTTAAACCTCTTCCTTTTCCACTCATATGTTGTCATGTCAGTATTTTTCATATCATTACATCATTGCACATTTGACAACACAAAATGTGTGTGTATATATATATATACACACACATGTATAGACTAATTGATGGAAACTATTACCCATAACAGTACTTTAAAAGACACAGCACATGTCTGACATTTTGAAATCTCTCTCATAATCTAACCTCAAGCAACAGTCAGTAGTGTGGACACAGGTACAGTCTATTCAGACAGACATTCATATTTTATACCATGGCAGTTTAGACTATGATGCATTTCACACGTTCAACAGCAAACAAGGCACGAGACTTTCACATTATAAACAACCTTTTTGTTAACCAAATCAACATCTTAAAACATATTTTTCAAGTAATTTAAAAATGAAACAGAATGTTCTTCCTTACCTTGGTGTTAAAAAAACCATATGCTTTATGATTATTATTATGGCACTGTACATAGTTTTATTTAAAAAAGCACAGATGCTATGCTGTACAAGCTCCCACGGTTATCCTTTGCAAGTTAGCGCTGCTTCTACAGTAACTGAAGGTACTGTATAATTCTACAGTATACTATACAAATCCAATATAGACTAATATCGAGTTGAAATTTACAAAAATGATACTGAAAATGTAAAACAAAAACACTTAAAATTTTGATGTGACCTTTAGTGTGATTCTGACATCTGTGTAAGTTGAATGAAAAGAATAGATGGATTTAAGGCCTTAATTTTCAAACCTTGTGAACAAAGCAAAAGAACAGAACTCAGATGGAGCTGTGCATTTTAAAAAGGGTGCAGTATCAGAAAGTCTACCACATCTTTAAGTATTCTGTCACAAATAATAACAAACATAAAATACAATATAACTGTCCCGTAAGACTGGGAAATCTAGCAGTTCATTCAAGGATCAAAAGGTAATCCCACACAATGTTAATCCCTTAGACCAGGAAGCAATCAGTATCTGTCCAAAAATTTTGGGGAGTTAGCAATAACAGAACGAACTTTATAAATACCCACCTGCGTTTCTTTGCATGTCAAACGTGAATGCGAGATATTGGTCGAACTGTTGATATCAACATGAGCATCAATACACTAATGTCACTACCAGAATTAATACCTAATATCAGTATCAGTATCCTAACGTCAATATCAGCATCAATACCAAAATACCCATATGAATCCATTTCTTAATATAAATGCCAATAAAAATACCTTTAACATTGCAATGAGTTTCTCTCGATTGGTTCACCTGCTGATCGTAAACGTTCCGTGTGCTTGTCCCTGGTACACAGATATCCGGGTCTGTACAGACTGTTTAAAGGACGAGTGAAGGGATGAGATGTGAGGCCATATTGGGACCAGGGCCCCCGTATCCATGCCAACTTGTTCGCCCCGTTCACCCGCTATCCGGCGTTCTGTGAGCCGCCGGTCGCCACAGCTACGCCCCGTTAGCGCCGTCGCTACCCCCCGTTAACACCACCGCTACCCCACGTTAGCGGTGCTGCGCGGTCCTGCGATACACTAGCGCCAATGGCAGGCTGCTAGCGGTGTGCTAACAAGTGCTTTGTGTTGCTGCGAGGGACTTCTATATTTACACTTCAATCCACATCTACAGCTAAAGAACCCCCCCACCATAAGAAAAAACACAGGTAACATTTACGCCTGTGTGCGACACCATGCTTGTACATGCTTAGAACTCGTTACATAACTCTGCTGTCCTAATGCAAAACCATAAATTACTCCCATTAAAGGTTAATAATCTACAAATCATATATCAAAATATTTTTAAAAAGATGAAAAATAAAAACTACAAAAATATTTAACATAAAAATGTTGTATACATATACACAAGGCAAATGAAAAACGAACGAATCAGCAGTGGCACATATCTATGAACAAAGTGAGCCTGTTCAGTGCAAATATACAGCAGGCAAGGCCTGGTTTTAACCACAGGGACCAGAGAAACAGGCCGTGTTTCCTCATTAAAAATCCTCAGGCCCCAATGCATGGTGCTAGCAGTAGTAGTAGCAACAGTAGACACAGCTGTTTTATTAATAAGGATTATGTCAATAGTTAATATTGAAATCTGTTACTCATTACAATAATACGGATCAATAAAAGTGACGTCATAACATCTGGATGAACCGAAGCCCCGCCTACCTGAAAATACAGGTATGAGTTAAAACCATTCTAATGAAGGTAAGGTAAGAGACTTCTTTCTGTTGGAGTAGTTCAAGTAAACAGCTATTTCCCCCAGTCTGTGGCCTGTTCTTACACACAAACCCAAAACTCTCCCTCCCCCCAAGCCCCCCCCCCCCAACGCCCCCTAGGTGCCAGGCGGGGGGGGGGGGGGGGCGGTTACCCAGGTACAGGTAGGACACAGCACAGGAGCATTAGAGGGGTGTGTCGAATATTTTCTCTGCGGGCTCCTCCTCGATGTCCTCCTCTGATTGGCCGGCCCTGTGACTGAGCCTCTCGTGGGTGGAGGAGGGGGGCAGGTGGGCGTGGTCGGCCTTAGTGGTGTCCTGCACAAACTCCCGAATCTCCACCGGGAGCCGGTGGAACTTGTCCTGGTACTCCTGATCCAGCTCGCTCTGCAGCTACAAACACAGAGTCACAGACCGTAGGGTCAGAGCCACAGACCCCAGGGTCAGAGTCACAGACCGCATGGAGTCAGAGTCACAGACCCCAGGGTCAGAGTCACAGACCGCATGGAGTCAGAGCCACAGACCCCAGGGTCAGAGTCACAGACCGCATGGAGTCAGAGTCACAGACTGCAGGGTCAGAGCCACAGACCCCAGGGTCAGAGTCACAGACCACATGGAGTCAGAATCACAGACGTAGGTCAGAGCACAGACCCAGGTCAGAGCACAGACCGCATGGAGTCAGAGTCACAGACCCCAGGGTCAGAGTCACAGACCGCATGGAGTCAGAGTCACAGACTGCAGGGTCAGAGTCACAGACCACATGGAGTCAGAGTCACAGACCCCAGGGTCAGAGCCACAGACCCCAGGGTCAGAGTCACAGACCGCATGGAGTCAGAATCACAGACCGTAGGGTCAGAGCCACAGACCCCAGGGTCAGAGTCACAGACCGCATGGAGTCAGAGTCACAGACCCCAGGGTCAGAGTCACAGACCGCATGGAGTCAGAGTCACAGACCCCAGGGTCAGAGTCACAGACCACATGGAGTCAGAATCACAGACTGCAGGGTCAGAGCCACAGACCGCATGGAGTCAGAATCACAGACTGCAGGGTCAGAGCCACAGACCACATGGAGTCAGAATCACAGACCGCAGGGTCAGAGCCACAGACCGCAGGGTCAGAGTCACAGACCGCAGGGTTTTACCATACTGTCCTGATGGGCCGTGTGCCAGGTAACAGGTAAGAGGGCACCTGGGCGTGTGGAGAATGTGTGGAATATGGATTTGGTACTGATGAGTGTTCTTTCTCCTGTAAATACATGATCTCGCCTGTGCTTTCTGAGCGAGGCAAAGATATTTTTCTCCCAGGCTAAGATTCCAATCATGATTAAAGATAATGTAATTGTAGTAATTCTGCAGTAATTGCTTTAATGCTTATTTTACTGTTTAACTACCAGGCAGTATCTCAGGGGAGCGTAATAATTAAGGAAAAGCACCAAAAATGAATTATATCACAGAAGAGAAAGCAGCACCGCGCTGGATGTGTGCCACTCCGAGACTGGAGGGGGAATTTCCACTGGATGCCCAAGTTTAGTTTATCCTTCAATTAATAACCCAGCGGAAAAGAGAAGAACAGGTGCAACACTCCCTTTCACAAGCAGTCACAGTTGATTAAACATGCGAAACACACTCCTCCCTGTGTGGTCACAGTTAATGTCCAGTCTTTCACAGAGGGGGGAGCCACCCTCCCTTTTAAACACAGTCACAGTTTTTTTTTATCTCCACAACCTTCATATTCCGGACACAGTTAACCCTTTAAGGTGTGAGATCAGAATGTTCCCAGCTGAACATTATAATGCTGATGTTCTAGAACACTGACTTCGAATTTTGAAAAAATATTCCTGAAAACAGACCCGTTACAGGATTAATAACCCACCTTTCGCACCGTAGTGACGGTAAATCGAACTCTTTCACAGTGCAGTTACCATAAATCACTCCCCATTTAAAGGAGCGGTCACAGTTAACCCCCACCTTCACAGTACAATCAGAGTTAATAATCAACCCCCTCTGACACAGAAGTGAAAGGACCTCACACCCTGGAGTGTGTCCTGGCCTGTGGTAACGCAGCACCAGGACTGTTCTGTCCCAGACACACTCTGTGCTTTTCTACTTTAAGATTAAATTTACCAGAGTTCCCCAAACCCAAAAATAGAGTTTCAGATTCTTTCTTTTAAAGTCTCTCTCTCTCTCTGTTCCCGGACATGCGGAGAGGATCCGGGCGAGGATGGGTGGGTGTCGGGCGTGCAGGCAGACCCGCGGGCGAAGGCCGCTCTCCCACGCGTGGCGAACGCCATCGATGCAGCGGTCACCTTGCGGGCGTCCCGTCTCCCTGCGCCCGCCGCTCGCGCACGCGGCCAGATGGCACGGGACGGGCCGCGCCCGCACCATGTGACCCACGTCCTCCCAGGACCAACAGGCCGGAAACAGCCTTTGATTAAAAATGCGGTTTCACCGTGCTGCGCAGTGTGGCTGCACAGCGGGACGAGCCGGCTTGCGCCCATGAAGGGGTGGGGGGGGTTCGGGACACCCCCCCGTGCCCCAGCCTGCTTGCTACAGAAGGGGGGAGGGGGGGCAGGGCACCTCATTATCACCTGGGAAGTACAGTCTGCGCAGGTAATTACAGTTATTGAGTTATGGGCAGAACTGTCCCAGAGCACTACCACATCACCTGCTGTCTGACCTGAAACGCTCTCTCATGCCACTATGTCGATGATGATGATAGTAATGGTGATGACAACGGTGATGACAATGATCATG
>NC_057938.1:56297044-56319544 GCF_018555375.3 Anguilla rostrata | reverse complement strand
CACACACACCAGCATCACTGCTGATACCGCACACACACACACATCCCAGCCTCACCGCTGATTCCGCACACACACCACACACGTCTTTATTAACGAACAGAGCCATTTCATGCACTTACATTAACTCAGTTCTTTTTAAATCCATTACCTCTTTTACCTATAATAATTTTAACCACTATCATTTTACACTGACCTATGTCAATTAACTTCCATTAAGTGATTCTAACAAAATTGCTCTCCAACAGAATGATTTTATTCTGGCCTTATCCCACTTTTTAAATTTCCTCTAACACATCTTTTAATTATTTTACTCTCCTACTCATTTTAGGAGACATTTTAACGCTGACGATTCTATCATCTCATTCACCCTTTAAAACCCAGCATGATCAACAAACAGGCTGTTTTTCAGTTCGCTCAGGAAGAGGTGCTCATTCGCCCCCCCCCCCCCCCCCCCCCCGCCCCCTCCCTCGACCAGCCGTGACCTCCTGCATCCAGGCCAGATGAATAAACACGTCTGTGAAACAGGAGAGATGGAGAAGAGCAGCAGCTCTGTGTAATCCCAAACCGGCTACAGCAATGACAGCAGGCAGTACATCTCCTTCAGTACAGCACAGCATGTACCACAGCACTACACACTACACACAATACACACAACACTACACACAGCGCTACACACACAGCGCTTACACAAAACACAGACTACACACAGCACTACACAACAACACACACACAAACATACATTATTCGACACTACCACTTTAAATTCCTCTAACACACTTAAACTACACCATTAGGAGACTAACCTACATCTACACACACCACTTTAAACAGCATACACAACAGCTCACACAGCTGCATTCCAGCCACCACACCCACACACCAGCCTCACCACCAGCCTGCCCCCACCACCACAGCACTACACACACGTACTGACACAGGCAGACTAAACAGCAGCTTTTACAACGGACAGCATACAGCACAGCACTACAAACCATACACACAGCTACCACAGCACTACACACTACACACTACATACAACACTACACACAGCACTACACAACACTACACACAGCACATTACACACAACACTACACACACAACACTACACACAGCACTACACAACACTACACACAGCACTACACAACACTACACACAGCACTACACACAACACTACACACAGCACTACACACAGCACTACACACAACACATTACACACAACACTACACACAGCACTACACATAATGCACAGCACTATACACAACACACACTCCCCACAACACACTGCACTACACACAACATTCCCCAAAACACAACACACAGCACTACACACAACACCCAACACACATACACATATCTGCATGTTTTTATGTGTACCCTGCCAAGAGACTGCGGATGAAAATGAGCTGTGAGCTAAATCTGGTGCAACACATCAAATGGCATGTTTATGTTTGATATTCCACGTGGTCCCTTATCTCATAAATAAATAAACAAACTTGGATGAACAACACATAACACATATAAATGAACAATAAACAACAGCAACACGCTCATTCTTAACGACTGCTATGATCTCCCCAAAGCCAGAGAGACGGAAGTTGGGGTGACTCTGGCTGACCCCCGCTCTATTTGCGGTCGTATACGAGGGACAGGACGCAGTGAGAGAGAACTCTGGAGCAGGACGCCCAATGCTTTACCTCAGAGTAAGTGACGGACAGGCCTAAATTCACCAATGTGCTGTCTCTCTCCCCAGAGGCCCCACCCCCTGCTCTGAGGTCAGTGAGGGGCGGGGTCCTGCTGAGGGCAGGTGTTGGCCTGCCTGCTCCTTTATTAGATTGTTCGCAGGGCTCTGTCACCTGAGGACAGGTGTGCCCGACCGGCTCAGTGCCCAACCAACTCTGTGCCCGACTGGTTCTGTGCCCGACCAGCTCTGTGCCCGACCAGCTCTGTGCCCAACTGACTCTGTGCCCGACTGGTTCTGTGCCCAACCAGCTCTGTGCCCGATGGTCGTCAGACTTTCTGTGCCAACCAGCCCGTGCCACTGGTTGTGCCCGACTGTCGTCCAACCAGCTCTGTGCCCGACCGGCTCTGTGCCCGACCAGCTCGGCCAGGTAGCGGTTTATACAGGGTGCTGCTGGGTAGAAGTGAGGATTCTGTGGGGTGCAGTAGTTCAGTGATGCTGTGGTGTGTCATGCAGTGGTGATTAGCAGGCCACTCTGGCTGGTTCCTGCTCAGAAGGGCAGTTCTGCAGTAGAGGAAGCGGGGGTCTGGTTTTGCTGATGGGCAGCACCAGGCATCCTGTCTCTCTCCCTCTCTCTCTCTCTCTCTCTCTCTCTCCCTCTCTCTCTGTCTCTCTCTCTCACTCTCTCTCTCTCTCTCGCCCCAGTGTGTGCGAATCACAGAGACAGGCCGGTGCGTGACTCACCGATGGGGAAACCTTCATCACACCCCTGCCCTCCTCTTCCTCCATCCATCACATCCTCTCCTCGTCAGAGACGCCGCGTTTATGAGTCATGCACCGAGGTCACGCAGCACGCGGCCGGGCCCCGCCCACATCTCTCTGCATTACATCACAGTCGGCCATCCGCGGCGAATTACAGTCCCAGAGAACGCGAGCACAGCCTCAGCCTTTACACGAGCAGCAATAAATCGCCGTGCGCGAGCAATCGCTGATTTAATTGTAGATCAGGTGCCATGGGGTGGGGAGGGGAGGGGGGGAGGGGAATAAGCAAACAGCCAGAGTGTCAAACACCTTTTTATACTGTGTACATGAACCCACTTTCACTGTGGACCCCGTAATCACTGCTTTCATGCTTAATTACAAAGTAATAAAACTGACCGCGTTCGAACGTGTCCGTAAAATTTCGCCGGGCCGCGATGGCCTGAATCCATCTCCCCGGGATTCTATTTTTACACTGACTGCCCCGTGCTTTGCCGTCCCACAATGCAATGCCCTTCAGTCATCGCCGGCAGTGATTTCGGCCCATAAGGTGCTGCCTCACGGGCGTGCGTCCGCGGGGCGTTACACACACGCGGGGCGCTCACACGGTCGCGGCGCGCGGCGGGGGAACTGGAACAGAAAGGGTTATTTATATGAGCCAGCTCCAGTTAGCGCGGCTCCAGAGCGCTGATATAAATACCCTCCTCCGTGGCGGAGCGTTAACCCGATGGGCAGCCCTGAGACTGGGCTCTCTGCAGACTCGCGCGGCTAAAACCGGCCGCTACCAGCGCCTCGGAGCACAGGAAGTAGGTCAGAGCCGCACATCTCCTCTACCTCCTACACTCCTCCTTCTGAACACAGCGAGGGGCTACCTCTACCACCTACACTCCTCCTCCTGAACACAGCGAGGGGCTACCTCTACCTCCTACACTCCTCCTCCTGAACACAGCGAGGGGCTACCTCTACCTCCTACACTCCTCCTCCTGAACACAGCGAGGGGCTACCTCTACCTCCTACACTCCTCCTCCTGAACACAGCGAGGGACTACCTCTACCTCCTACACTCCTCCTCCTGAACACAGCGAGGGGCTACCTCTACCTCCTACACTCCTCCTCCTGAGCACAGCGAGGGGCTACCTCTACCTCCTACACTCCTCCTCCTGAACACAGCGAGGGGCTACCTCTACCTCCTACACTCCTCCTCTGAGCACAGCGAGGGCTACCTCTACCTCCTACACTCCTCCTCCTGAACACAGCGAGGGGCTACCTCTACCTCCTACACTCCTCCTCCTGAGCACAGCGAGGGGCTACCTCTACCTCCTACACTCCTCCTCCTGAACACAGCGAGGGACTACCTCTACCTCCTACACTCCTCCTCCTGAACACAGCGAGGGGCTACCTCTACCTCCTACACTCCTCCTCCTGAACACCTCCAAGTGGCAGTGTCAGTGCATGGGGTTGTGAGGTCATGGTTGCAGTGTCAGTGGATGGGGTTGTGAGGTCATGATTGCAGTGTCAGTGGATGTGGTTGTGGGGTCATGGTTGCAGTGTCAGTGGATGGGGTTGTGAGGTCATGGTTACAGTGTCAGTGGATGGGGTTGTGAGGTCATGATTGCAGTGTCAGTGCATGGGGTTGTGAGGTCATGGTTACAGTGTCAGTGCATGGGGTTGTGAGGTCATGGTTGAGGACAGTATCTAGCTCAGATGGCATGTTTACCTAACCTCAGCGAGGCTAACATCTGTAGTAAAGCTGTACTGCTGCCATGATGGTTATACAGCTGCTATGACAACGATACCACCACTATGACGATTATCCTGCCACTGTGACGGTTATACTGCCACTCTGACAGTTATAGCACCACTATGATGATTATACCACCAGTATGACTGTTATACCAGCGCACTGATGCTTATACTGCTGTTATGACTGTCCTCCACCGGGCCAGAAATGTGGTTGTGTGATGTTGGACCACAACCAGCCCAGTGAATATTACCTATATATATATTCAACTCTGCACCTCCACAGAGCTTCACAGTCTCAGCTGTGAAACCAAACAAGGACAAAAAACAAAAACACAGACACAATCTGGACAGCAGAGGGAAAACAGCACCCCCCCCCCCCGTCTGGCCCACTTTTACCCAGCAGTCTGCTCACACATTTTAAATTAGGAGCTCCACAGATTCACTCTGCCAAACTGGCGAACATCTGCCCATCAGGTCCAGAATAAATACATTTAATAAAACTTCTTTAGAACTGTACCTTGGAAGACAAATGACTTTTGCAAAAATGTATTATTTTGTAAAAATAACTGTGAAAAAGAAGCCCTAAATGTGAAGCACCCCCAGGTTTGGCAGTAGAATGTTCCAGAAGAATAATGGCCCTGGGGCGTATCACAGATGCTTCCCAGCAGAACCTCAGCTCTGCTGCCACAGCAGTGTCAGGCTCCATACTGAAATTACCCAAGACCCAGCGAACCGGAACGTGTTGCCTTCCAACCGCAGAGGTCGTGCGAACAGAACTGTCAGCGTTAGAACACACACTGGAGCAGAGTATCTGGCGTGTTTACAGGATCTGTGGCCGTGCAGGGCGGGTCAGGCAGGCCCTCGGTGGGTAATGCATTCCGGAGGCCCGCGCGAGACTGAGCGCTCGCCTATGACATCACACACAGCACCCCGCATCACACACCGGGGACAGAGGCAGGGAGGCAGCCGGGTTAATTGCATCAGCCAGATGGATGTACATTAAAAATAGATTCAAAAAGTCATTTGTTACCCCTGGATGGGGGACCTGTGTTTTTCCTCTCTCCCCTCCCTCCTTCACTCTCTTTCTCTCTCTCGTTTCTTCTCCACCTCTTTTAATATTAGTTCACAACAGTGGTTTTTGCTTGCTAATGCCACAGAGTGGAAAAAACAGTGTTGTATTATAGACAAAATAAGGCCTGTGCTTAAATTCAGAAATCATAGTTATGCTTAACAAGGCCACAGTTAAGATTCTAAACAATTACTCATTTATTGGATGGGGACCAGTAAACCAGGGATTCTTTTTTTGGCCAAAATTCATCACAATATTTCTGATGATATTTAAATAAATAAGAATTTATATTATTTAAATATATGTATAAATACTGTGGTGAATGTTGACCATTTTATCAGGTTTTGTGTTTCTGTAAAGTGCATTTCTTTAAACAGCTGTTTGTTTCACACAATGTTCTTGCGGGGACCCCTGGAGGATGTAAAGTGTATTACATAAGCACAAAACAAAGTGGGGACTGCACTCTAATCTAATTTAATGGGGCACTCTTAACAAAAATGAGCTGTTTCACAAAACACCTCCAGGGAACACCTCATGCAGGGTAGGATAAAAAAAATGACTAAACATTTGGAACGAAGGAGCGGAACATACACACATGGGAAACTCTGTACCATAATAAACATTCATACGAATTTAGGTTTTGGTGCACCACTCAGCAAGAAATTACTCATTGCAAATATTAATACCATTAATATTCATATTTGTGTGTAAAACTGGGTGTCACTTACTGTTAACAATACCACATCAAAACTCTGGGTAACACCTGACTTCAAAAGATAAAATCTGAGCAGACCAGATGACCTTTTTGCACCTCTTAAATTGGGAAGGTAAGCATTAATTACCTGTTTGGTTGTATAATGCATGCTAATGGGCTTAATACACAGGTAGCGATGGATTAATCAGCAGCAGGAGCAGGCCTCCGGGAGACAGCGTGCCCAGAAGGGCTCTTAATTACCCGGGATTCTGGTGCCTGTGCACGCAGCCCTGGCACGACCTCCCCCACGCTAATTACCTGTTCTGATCCGGTGAGTTCACGATTCAGCGACACAGCCACAGAAATTACCAGCAGCGCTTCTGCAGTAAAAGCTAAACCCGCCCACCAGAGGCCCTGTTTACAGTCGCCTCCGGCACCCACACAGTCCCACCACAACAGCAGCATCCAGGGAGCCCATACGGGCCTGTTGAGTTCGCTTTGCACACTTCCTGTGCACCTGTGTGGCTCTGCGTTACCTCTGTGGATCAGCTGATTCTACGCTGTTTGTGGTCTTGAATTATGTATATGTGTGTTTGGACATAGATAGATAGATGTGTGTGTATGTGTGTGCACACAACGCACTATCCAGGATCCACCCTGAGGCCTGTCTCACTGCTGCCACCTACAGGTCTAGAAGTGCACTGTATGGTTTATACAGGCTAATGTGTACCAGTCAAAACCTCTATCCCTGCCCTGGAGAGAAGTTCTCACACTCAGTCAATAATAATGGGTCCAATATCCCACAAATCAGCTGTGTTCGACAGAATAATGAGCCTGTAGCATCAGCGCTAGCTCTCCTTTAGTACAGTGTAGCCTGTAGCATCAGTGCTAGCTCCCCTTTAGTACAGAGTAGCCTGTAGCATCAGTGCTAGCTCCCCTTTAGTACAGTGTAGCCGGTAGCATTAGCACTAGCTCCCCTTTAGTACAGTGTAGCCGGTAGCATTAGCGCTAGCTCCCTTTTAGCACAAACAAAGTTTAACGCGTATGTCTGGCTGAAGCATCTCTCGTGCTAGGTACCAGTACACACTCAAGACCATCTGCAGGACACACAGAGGGTTAAGCGACGCATTCACACAGCTTCTCCATGCTTATGACTTCATCATTTACCCCCAGATATTCCCCTTACGGCATTTAACGTTAATTATGAATTAGTTCAACTCCAGAGGGAGAAAGTATCAAATAAGATCATGTTTTCTGAAAAAAGAAAAAGAACTGAGAGAGAGAAAATTGGGGGAAAATGAGTTTGAGAAGACAGCACTGACTGAAATATCAGCAGCCGCTCGTTACTGAAGGGGTTAATGAGCTCAGCCCACAACGAAGCAGGAAAGAGCAGATGCTAATACAGGAGGCTTCTTCAGGTGCTGGGACTGACAGACATAGACTGCAGTCTGAACTGTGACTGGTCTGTGAGGGAGGTGACAGACTGCAGTCTGAACTGTGATTGGTCTGTCAGGGAGGTGACAGACTGCAGTCTGAACTGTGACTGGTCTGTTAGGGAGGTGACAGACTTAGACTGCAGTCTGAACTGTGACTGGTCTGTTAGGGAGGTGACAGACTGCAGTCTGAACTGTGACTGGTCTGTTAGGGAGGTGACAGACTGCAGTCTGAACTGTGACTGGTCTGTTAGGGAGGTGACAGACTGCAGTCTGAACTGTGACTGGTCTGTTAGGGAGGTGACAGACTTAGACTGCAGTCTGAACTGTGACTGGTCTGTGAGGGAGGTGACAGACTTAGACTGCAGTCTGAACTGTGATTGGTCTGTTAGGGAGGTGACAGACTGCAGTCTGAACTGTGATTGGTCTGTTAGGGAGGTGACAGACTGTAGTCTGAACTGTGACTGGTCTGTCAGAGAGGTGACAGACTTAGACTGCAGTCTGAACTGTGACTGGTCTGTTAGGGAGGTGACAGACTGCAGTCTGAACTGTGACTGGTCTGTTAGGGAGGTGACAGACTTAGACTGCAGTCTGAACTGTGACTGGTCTGTTAGGGAGGTGACAGACTGCAGTCTGAACTGTGACTGGTCTGTTAGGGAGGTGACAGACTTAGACTGCAGTCTGAACTGTGACTGGTCTGTTAGGGAGGTGACAGACTTAGACTGCAGTCTGAACTGTGACTGGTCTGTTAGGGAGGTGACAGACTGCAGTCTGAACTGTGATTGGTCTGTTAGGGAGCTGACAGACTGCAGTCTGAACTGTGACTGGTCTGTTAGGGAGGTGACAGACTGCAGTCTGAACTGTGACTTGCTGGTTAGGAAGTTTGCAGTAGAAGCGTTTCCAGTCATAATCCCAAAGCAGAGCGGACAGGTTACTGCTCTCAGTAATGAAATGATTGTTCAGAGTTCAGATGCAACAGAGCTTACCTTCCTCATCGTACGAACACTCCTCCTATAATGATGATAATGACAATAAAAGCACACTTTAGCTGGTGCTAATGTCACACATGCATTAAGATCAGCGAATGCACAGAGCAACAGCCTGAAGGCCTGAATGGTGGGAAATGATTAGAGAGGCTGTCCCAGCTACCAAAACGAGCCTAGGTTACACTGGGAGTCCTGTGGGAATGCTGCTGTGACCGCAGTCTAAATTATTTAAGAAACGGTTTCCCGAAAACAGCACTTCTCTGAAAAACGCGTGCAGGTCACCCCGAGGAAGAGTAACCCAGGCAAGCCGGGAAAAGGGCGGAAAGTTCCGGAACGCACCTTAGGTTTCTCATCCAGGATCTGCTGCCGAATGTCCTTGTGCTTCTCCTGCAGCCTCTCCTGCCGTCTGCTCTGGGCGTCTTCCAACTGCAGAGAGTGAAACAGCACCACCATTACGGCTCTGATATACACCCTAAACAGCACCACCATTATGGCTCTGATATACACCCTAAACAGCACCACCATTATGGCTCTGATATACACCTTAAACAGCACCACCATTATGGCTCTGATATACACCTTAAACAGCACCACCATTATGGCTCTGATATACACCTTAAACAGCACCACCATTATGGCTCCGATATACACCCTAAACAGCACCACCATTACGGCTCTGATATACACCCTAAACAGCACCACCATTATGGCTCTGATATACACCTTAAACAGCACCACCATTATGGCACCGGTATACACCCTAAACAGCACCACCATTACACACAAATATACATAGACACAGTGAAATGTACATTATAATGCTGTAAATACAAATACAAAGTTTCATATAAACAGGAACTCACCCGTTTGATGGTTTGTACCACTTCATTCACGTATGACCTGTTGATCTCTAGCTTCTCTCTGAAAGCACAAAGTTAATCGTCACATTCATTTGTACACACTGTACAGTTCAGCCCAGTAGACAGATAATCACAGGGAATGTGTGACATGAATAAGTGCATTCACCCACTTTTAAATTCACTGAAATGTTTCCCCTGATGCACAGTAAAACAGTGACGTCACACAGAGAGCCCATGTGAAGCCAGGCTGCAGTAAGACACTGGATTTAGTGTGGTGTACTGTACTTTACAGCAGAGCTGGAGGTGTTCACAGTCATCACCAGCAGATCTAACAACACAGACCCAACCCCAAAGCAATCCTGTACTGCCCTCTAGTGGGTAAACGAAACAGCAGCACATTCCACACACACACTGATCTTCCTGCAGAACACACACCAGCAGCGCATGTGAACTGCAGCTCAGGCAGAACTCCGGTGTTCATACACTCGCTCAAGACTAAGCTCAGCCCTTTTCAGGAATAAAGACGCATTCAGTTTGAAAAAAAACAAGGATGAATTCCTCGGTAGCTATTGTACAGTATTAGGCTTTTTGCCCCCTCTAGTGGAAGGTCATCATTACTGCGCTGATTGCAGTAGTATGTGGACCATACTTTGTATGTGTGTGTGTGCGTATATCAGTGTGTGAGCGTGTATCAGTGTCAGTGTGTGTATGTGTGTGTATAAACTTACTCCTCTGTCAGGTTTTTCTCTTTAGACTTGGCCTCATTTATCTTTTCCTGTCTTTTCTTGTCCATCTTCTTTTTCAATTCTTTCTTCTCCCTGAAAAAAATCAATGTGACAACTGAAGGGTTATTCAATATATTATATACATATACATGTGTGTGTTTGTGTGCACACCTCTCACAGATGAACCCAGCTCACCTCTCACAGATAAACCCAGCTCATCTCTCACAGACGAACCCAGCTCACCTCTCACAGATCTCCTTTAGTTTTTTCAGCTGGTTGGCCTGGCACTCTTCAGCCACAGCAGTCAGTTTCTCCACCAGCTGCAGAGAGAGAGAGAGAGAGAGAGAGAGGGAGTCATGGACACAGACTGCTCCTGTTGCATTATGGGTATTAGCGGCACAGCTCATTCTGGTGAGAGAGGCCCGTGTTGTGAAACCAGAGTGGAGTGGTGTGTGTGATTCCACGTGCTTCAGCTGTTTCATTGTTCAGGGGAGATAATTATTCGGACAGGTGACCTTGCCTGCCGCTCCAGGTGCGAGCCGATTACAGAGCTGCCAGCAGAGCAAGGCTGAAGCCCACAGGACTGAGCTCCTGCGTAATGGCGGCTGATCTAATTGAGCCTTTGCCCTTACGCCTGAGCGGGATCTCACGCACGTTTGCACAGGAACAGGACACACTGCTGACGCCACACAGACACGGAGCGGATCCTTCAGCTCCCGCTCCATTAGCCCGCGGCTCGTTAGCACGAGGCAGCTCGTTAGCACGAGGCCCCTCGGCTTGTTTGTAAATGCGGGAGTTTCAGGTGATGCTCAGGTGACTGTAAATGTGGATGTGTAGGTGGTTGGTTCAGGTTTCACATGTTTTTAAATGTGATTGGCTCAGGTGATTGAAAGGCCTGAAACATACTCTGCATAAGTACAGGAACACAGACGACAGCGCCAGGCCGACGCACTGCAAACGCACAGCTCAGCTGTATACTCAACATGCGTTCTCATGTCCCTGTGGAGGTGATAAACCCGGGTCCTCAAGGGGGTCTAAACGTGGTTAGCTTATGTGGTTAGCTCAGGTGGTTAGCTCAGGTGGTTGTAAACGTGGTTAGCTCAGGTGGTTGTAAACGTGGTTAGCTCAGGTGATTGTAAAGGTGGTTAGCTCAGGTGGTTAGCTCAGGTGATTGTAAACGTGGTTAGCTCAGGTGATTGTAAAGGTGGTTAGCTCAGGTGGTTAGCTCAGGTGGTTGTAAACGTGGTTAGCTCAGGTGATTGTAAAGGTGGTTAGCTCAGGTGGTTAGCTCAGGTGATTGTAAACGTGGTTAGCTCAGGTGGTTGTAAACGTGATTAGCTCAGGTGGTTGTAAAGGTGGTTAGCTCAGGTGGTTGTAAAGGTGGTTATCTCAGGTGGTTGTAAAGGTGGTTAGCTCAGGTGATTGTAAACGTGGTTAGCTCAGGTGGTTAGCTCAGGTGGTTGTAAAGGTGGTTATCTCAGGTGGTTGTAAAGGTGGTTAGCTCAGGTGGTTGTAAAGGTGGTTATCTCAGGTGGTTGTAAAGGTGGTTATCTCAGGTGGTTGTAAAGGTGGTTATCTCAGGTGGTTGTAAACGTGGTTAGCTCAGGTGGTTGTAAAGGTGGTTATCTCAGGTGGTTGTAAAGGTGGTTATCTCAGGTGGTTGTAAAGGTGGTTAGCTCAGGTGATTGTAACGTGGTTAGCTCAGGTGGTTAGCTCAGGTGGTTGTAAAGGTGGTTATCTCAGGTGGTTGTAAAGGTGGTTAGCTCAGGTGGTTGTAAAGGTGGTTATCTCAGGTGGTTGTAAAGGTGGTTATCTCAGGTGGTTGTAAAGGTGGTTATCTCAGGTGGTTGTAAACGTGGTTAGCTCAGGTGGTTGTAAAGGTGGTTATCTCAGGTGGTTGTAAAGGTGGTTATCTCAGGTGGTTGTAAACGTGGTTAGCTCAGGTGATTGTAAACGTGGTTAGCTCAGGTGGTTAGCTCAGGTGGTTGTAAAGGTGGTTATCTCAGGTGGTTGTAAACGTGGTTAGCTCAGGTGATTGTAAACGTGGTTAGCTCAGGTGGTTAGCTCAGGTGATTGTAAAGGTGGTTAGCTCAGGTGGTTGTAAAGGTGGTTAGCTCAGGTGGTTAGCTCAGGTGATTGTAAAGGTGGTTAGCTCAGGTGGTTGTAAAGGTGGTTAGCTCAGGTGATTGTAAAGGTGGTTATCTCAGGTGGTTAGCTCAGGTGGTTGTAAACGTGGTTAGCTCAGGTGATTAGCTCAGGTGGTTGTAAAGGTGGTTAGCTCAGGTGGTTAGCTCAGGTGGTTGTAAACGTGGTTAGCTCAGGTGGTTAGCTCAGGTGGTTGTAAAGGTGGTTAGCTCAGGTGGTTGTAAACGTGGTTAGCTCAGGTGGTTGTAAACGTGGTTAGCTCAGGTGGTTGTAAACGTGGTTAGCTCAGGTGGTTAGCTCAGGTGGTGGTAAAGGTGGTTAGCGCACCTGTTTCATGTGCTGGTGTTTCTGGTACTTCTCGCTGTAGTACTGCTCCTGCCGCAGGTCCAGGAGCTGCTTCTGCTGCTGCTCCTTCAGCTCGGCCATCTTCTGGCTGCTCTCCAGGTCCAGCGCGGCCAGCTCCTGCTCCATGGCCGACAGCTGGTGCTCCGGGCTGTAGGACGAGGCTCTGCACGGCACAGGAGGGACACCGAGCTGAACGCCACGCCCACACCTGTATCACACCCCACACCTGTACTAAACCCACACCTGTATCACACCCCACACCTGTACTAAACCCACACCTGTATCACACCCCACACCTGTACTAAACCCACACCTGTACTACACCTGTACCGCATGCTACACCGGTACCACACCCACACCTGTACCACACGCTACACCTGTACCACACCCACACCTGTACTACACCCACACCTATACCACACCCCACACACACACACAGCCAGTGATACACACACACACACATGCACACTAGCATAAGTATACACACAGAGAGAGTGAGAGAGAGCGAGAGTGAGAGTGAGTGAGATAGAGAGTGAGAGAGAGTGAGCGAGAGAAACAGTGTGAGAGAAACAGACAGAAAGGGAGGAAGAGAAACAGAGCGAGTGAGAGAAACAGACAGAAAGGGAGGGAGGAGGGAGGGAGTGAGGGAGGGGGGCGCAGCGACTGAGCGAACAGAACCCACCTTTTCTTACCGTCTCGTTTGGCGGACTTGTGCAGCAGGGCCCGTCTGCGCAGGTACTCGTTCTGGAACTCTCCGTACCTGGCCGTGTGCTCTTTGATCATGTCTGTGGTCTTCTTGTGGTGCTTCTTCACCAGGTCCTTCATCTCTTTGTACTGCTTCCTCTGCTCCCGAACGAAGGCCTTCTGCTGCTTCAGCTCCTCCACGCTCTGAGCCTCCGCCTCTGTAACAGCGCCCACACCGCTATAAGCCTTCACCGCATTGGCCCATGCTGAACCCGCACATCTGTAAACTACCCCACTATTGGCCAGGTTTCCTGCCTCATCAGAACCCCCCCCTCCCGGTGGTGGAATGAGCTCCTGCTGAGGTCAGCAGAGCAGAAAGCCTGAAGACCCAGCTCTCCACCCGCTGATTACACTCACCTGTGAGCACACTCTGTATGATGTCTTCGGTTTTCACCACTGGCTTCAGTGACCCTGAAACACACACACTCTCAAATCAGAACATACCCACTGCTCCCTGAAACACACACACACACTCAAATCAGAACATGCCCACTGCTCCCTGAAACACACACACACGGCTGGTTTAAATCAGAAGTGCCCCTTGCTCTCTGATACTGCTTCAGCTGTTAGCCCCCATTCACCCAGCAGACCGTGCAGTGAAGTCAATAACGACACACGGATTCGGGGTACCTGTGGACTGGGGAGCATGCGTGATCTGGGACGGCGTTCTGGGGGTGATGCAGGGGGCATGGTTCACCCCGTTCTCTGCTGGGGCGGGTTTGGGGTCACTGTTGGGTTCAGACGGTGCGTCACCACTGGGCTCCACCTGGAAACCAATAACATCCAGAACGGTGTTCCCTTTGTGAGAGTGAACCTCTCTGACAGGCAAAGAGCATCCACAGCAGGGGAACACAGGGGAGCTGAGGGATTTAAGCACCGGTTAACTGCATACACAACACTTCAGCTCCTTTAGCCAATCAGAATTAGGCACACATCACTTCACTGCTGTGCTTCCTGCTCTCACCTCCACATCTGCAACCAATTCTGACCCAAGAATCCAGGTGAGGGGAGTTCACTGTGTAATTGACCTTATTTAAGTACTGAGTAACAAAATAATCCAGCAGACCATGCTCCAGGACCAGTCGCCTGTGCTGTTCGAAACGACTTGCACCCCAAAAGCTTAACCCTTGTCTTTAGTACACAAATGTCGGCATCCCTACAGGGTTGCAACATATGAATGAACTTTGTTAAGTGTTAACATAAGGCTAGAGAAGTCATACTGAAAATTTAGTATTTCCAAGATTCAACTAAAAGTCAATTACCATACGAGGGTTTAAAACCCCACGTTTCACTAACACCCAAATACAACAACACACCCAAATACAACAGCACCTCTCTGCAGACGCACAGGGAACGGAGGTCACAGGAATGCCGTGCTTCTGATTTTAGTCTCTCTCAGTGACCCCCTATCATTGGGCTCTCTTGCAGTTTTCTGGTTTTGTTCTGGTCCTTCAAACACAGCTGACTTTCACGCACCGTCACATTCCGCAATAGTGCTGAATCACAACTTAAATCTTAAATCTGATAGTTCAGTATGACTCATAAAGCACATTAACATACTGAAGTACACAAGGCACATCAATGGCTTTCACCTTACCAGCACGACAAAAAATGACACATGACAATGCCACCTATAATGCCACCTGTCTGCCACCTATAATCACATGACAACCATCTTGACATCAGAAACTAGAAGCACACACACAATCTCAACCTTTCATGGGTGAGGATTTATTTAAAATCAAACACGACTTCACCACAGCAGTTCCAGCAGCGAAACCAAATCCGTTTTTCCCGGTAAAGCCTCCCCTCAGTGCGATGGTTCCGCCAGACGAGCCAGGAGGACAGAACCCAAAGCTGACAGGTGAAGCTACGGCAGAAGCAGAATCCAGGTAAAGGTGTCTGTACCTGAGCCCAGGGCTGGAGGGTGTAAACGTAGCTCTGGTAGCCCACTCTCCTCAGCATGGTCGCTCTTTCTCTCTCTCTCTTTTCTCTCTTTCTCTCCCGCTGTCCTTCTCTCTTTCTCTCTCACACCGCTGTACTTAAACCCGCTCCTGCGCTGCCCTGCCCCCCTGCAGCGCCGGCCCTTTAAGAGCGCCCCACAGGCAGCTGGGCTCTCCAGACAGCCGCAGCTCCTCAGGTGGCAGTTGCCATGGCGTCAGCCTAGAGTGGCTCCCGATTGGCTCTCCCTGCTGCCTCTTCTGACGTGCTCTGAAGGTGACTGCACTTACGGGGGCTGAGATGGCCCTTGTGAACCCCCCCCCCCGCCCCCCAAAAGGATGCAATCTCCCGCTCCTAACTTATTGGTAGTCACGGCGGTCCGTGGCGACCGTCGCCGGGCCGACGGCTGAGGTGGACCCCCTCTACACCCCCTCTCACGCTGATAAAGCAAACGCACCCACTACTGACCAGGCCCGGGTGACCACACGCAAGGCCACGTGCTGGGACCCCACAGTCGGGGAGATGTAGGCGCTACCTGCCAACGTCACCCACTCACTTAGTCTGCCATCCTCTCGAAAGTGCAACAGCACGGCCAACGCAATATCATCTCCCCACTTCACTTGCAGACAACTCTGCCCCCCCCTCCGGAAGTGACATCACAGACAGGACATAAACAATATGATGCTCCTCCCACCTCCTTGCTGACAACTTCCTCCTCCTCCAGAGTGAGCGCTGCGAGCTGATTGGCTCTCTGCTCCATCAGGTTGACGTATCTGATCGGGTTGGACAGCGCCTCGATCACGTCTGCGCGGGAAAAGACAGAAACAGTGGATCACCTCCTCGCTCCGGACCCTGCCTGAGTCGCAGTGTCGTGAGTGTGTGAGCGGGCGGAACCAGGTACCAAGTACAGGTGTAACCAGGTACCAGGTACAGGTGTAACCAGGTACTGTAGAACACTCAGCTTAGAGAGTCAGACTGTTATTTATGTTTTGTGGGAACTGCTTGTGTAGCTACATATTCTGCGTAAGGTGGAAATATGTCTACAGACCGAAGGAGAGAAAAGACTAGAGTGCAGTGAGAGTAACTGATAGGAGAGCCCAGTGAATTTAACAGAAGCTAATCAGATGCAGCAGATAAATGAAGAAGATACTGCAGGGCCATTATGAAATTTAGCATGGTCGCAGGCAGACCAAAACTCATTATCTTTAGTCATCTTTAATATCTGTTATCTATTTGCTAGTATTACTATGTATTAATCATCCACAGCTTTCTGCACATAGCAATTTTTCCTCAGACTTGGAAGCTCATATCTAATGCCCAGCATTGTTCAGCCAATAGCAGGGCCTCTGGCCTGTACTGGCCATAAAGCTTGGGCCAAGAACCACTCTGATACAGATTTATTATTAAATGAAAATTCAAATTTTAATTTAACAATCTTGAATAATGGAAAATGTATCTATTACAGAATTAAATCTTGATTCTTGTATCCTTATGCTTGTTCTCTGCCTCCCTCTGTAGGCTAATATGGGTACTGCATGAATGTGGCCACTTACCTGCATAGGTGTCCGGCACGTAGTCCTTGACCTCAATGTAGACAAAAAGTGCAGGTAAAGTCAGAGCCTGGTTCTTCTCGTTCCTGAGGCCGATGTAGTGGTACCCTAAAACACAGAGCCCCCCAGCATGAGACCTCAAAACAGGACAGCGACTGGCCGTTAAAAGTGCACGGTTATGAAATGAGACAGGTCTCCTACCCGGGCGGATCGCAGACACGGGGATGATGCGGTGGCCGATGAACTTCCCCCCTTCCTCAAACACCGCTATCCTCAGGGAGGCCAGTGTAGGCAGAACCACCTGAAGGAGGAAGCCATGCCTCATTCACAAACATACATACCTGCTACACTAGTGAACTACATTACCCAGTGTGCATTGCAACATGAATTCTGGGGAGCGTAGTTTGGTTAAAGAAAAGCTTTGACTTAAGGACCCTTGCAGGAAGTACAGCTTCCCAAAAATCTTGCAGCTCAGCAGGAAGGAACGCGAGTTTACAGATAGAAGTGGCTGCAGATTCACAAAATGTTTTAAAATACTAGTGATGCGAACAAATTAAAAATTGTTCATCTGAGTCATTAGACAAGCAAAGTTTGTGCCTTGCTTTTGCTGTTCTGGTTTACCTTCTTGAAGACGATGGCCTCTTCCTCCCAGACGGGGTTGACCGCGTTTCCTTGCGATGTTTTCGTTCGGAACGCTTTCCTTCTGGTGTCCACGGGCAACCCAAACATGTCGATCTCCACATACGTCCCAACCTTCTTATCCGACAGGAACTGGCCAGAGATTATCTGGAGAACAGGAAACAGGAGAACTATCATAATCACTGCAGAGCTACACTCTGTCTGCTAAGACTGTGCACCTCAGTACACAGCAGGTTAGTAGCAGCTGAGTAGCAGAGAACGGTGAGTAATGGGTGAGTAGCAGATGAGTAGAGGAGAGTAGAGTGTGCTGTGTGTCTGTGGAAGGTGTACTGCGTGCTGTAGACAGTCACTGTGTGTCTGTGGAAGGTGTACTGTGTGCTGTAGACAGTCACTGTGTGTCTGTGGAAGGTGTACTGTGTGCTGTAGACATAGTCACTGTGTGTCTGTGGAAGGTGCACTGTGTGCTGTAGACAGTCACTGTGTGTCTGTGGAAGGTGTCCTGTGTGCTGTAGACAGTCACTGTGTGTCTGTGGGTAATGTCATGGTCAGTAAACTCTCACCTTCACTGATAAAGTGTTGGCCACGATCCCGTCCACAGTGCTCTCAGTGAAGGGGTCAAAGTGCTTGTCTGGGCGCCTCATGAACTCCGGTTTGAGCCGGAACCCGCTCTTCCCATTGTACTCAAACATGCCCAGGTTCAGCTGCATGGACAGGTCTGCAGCACGACACACACACACCAGGAAACAGCATAAACCCAACGCACTTAATCAAGAGGCAGTGCTGTATGTTTTAACAAGCTTAGGAAATAACAGTAATATATAACCCACACAACACTGATCATGAAAGCTGCAGACTGTAGTTATTCAGAGTTTACTGGGTGAAGTGTACTGTGATGTCACGCTGTGACGAACTCTGATTGGCTCCCTTACCTATCGTCTGGAAGTTGAGGGCGACTAACTGGCAGCCAGCGTTCCAGAAGACCTGGGGCATGTAGTTGGAGGAGTCGACGCGGGTTCCTTTAGGATACAGCCTGCTGAGCTGCCGCTTGTTGTACCTGAGCAGAGCGGGTTACGGACACAAACACTGGGCTGGGATTGGCTAGCGCTGAAGCTAAGCAGGACTGGGATTGGCTAGCGCTGAAGCTAAGCAGGACTGGGATTGGCTAGCACTGAAGCTAAGCAGGACTGGGATTGGCTAGCACTGAAGCTAAGCAGGGCTGGGCTTGGCTAGTGCTGAAGCTAAGCAGGGCTGGGCTTGGTTAGTGCTGAAGCTAAGCAGGGCTGGGCTTGGTTAGTACTGAAGCTAAGCAGGGCTGGGCTTGGTTAGTGCTGAAGCTAAGCAGGACTGGGCTTGGTTAGTGCTGAAGCTAAGCAGGGCTGGGCTTGGTTAGCACTGAAGCTAAGCAGAACAGGCATTTATAAATCATGTGTATATGAGCTGGAAGGATACTCCACAAACTCCACAGGACACTTAGTGAGCTGCTCCAGGGCTTTGGTCTCCACAAATGAAGACATCTGATAGCTGCGGTTGATTTCTGCAAAACAAACATTCATATCAGTATTTTACACATTAACAAAGCTGGGTATTTACCCAGTCACACAGCTGGGTATTTACCCAGGAATACAGATGGGTATTTACTCAGTCACACAGCTGGGTATTTACCCAGTCACACAGCTGGGTATTTATCCAGTCACACAGCTGGATATTTACCCAGTCACACAGCTGGGTATTTATCCAGTCATACAGATGGGTATTTACCCAGTCACACAGCTGGGTATTTACCCAGTCACACAGATGGGTATTTACCCAGTCACACAGCTGGGTATTTACCCAGTCACACAGCTGGGTATTTACCCAGTCATACAGATGGGTATTTACTCAGTCACACAGCTGTGTATTTACCCAGTCACACAGCTGGGTATTTACCCAGTCACACAGCTGGGTATTTACCCAGTCACACAGCTGGGTATTTACCCAGTCATACAGATGGGTATTTACTCAGTCACACAGCTGTGTATTTACCCAGGAATACAGCTTGGTTTTTAATTAACACTCACTTTTGGAAGCCTCAAAGCTGTTGAACTTGACGGGCTGGATGTAGTTGACCAGGGTGGACATCTCCTCTGTGGCAAAAGCCTCACTTCCTGCTGTGCCCTGGATAAAACCCACCAATCAGGGACAAAAAGATGAACCAGTCAGAGAGACTGACCAATCATGGCCAGAGACACTGAAGTGACAGGCCAATCGTGTTAGCTGAGGAAAGGGTGCTTCATGTGTAACTTCAATGATTACATTTCCAAGTAAAACATGTAACTTCACTGACCAGCTTGCTGAATTAAACACATTCAGAGATGGTCCCTTACAACAGGGATGGTGCTATTCTCATAATGGACACTAGAGGGCAGGCTCACCACACCAACACAGCCCCAGGTTAACAATAACTTCTTTTACAGAACCAGGAGACTTTCTGCTAAACTAAAAAGATGAATACGGAGAATCCTCCTCAGGCTGTCAGACACACTGTTCTGGATCTCTGCTTTGGGGGCTCACAGTAAGGGGTCACATGGGTGGGATTTTCACAGCTGAGGTCACCTGTGCACAGGTGTTCTATAACAAACACCTTCACCTGCCATGGCGGACAGGCACCAGCTTACACAATTTAACTACTCTACCTTTATGTCTTCAGAATTAAATCCCCTATTAATAACGTACAATTTAACATAATATCATATACAATAATATATTATACAGGAAAAATGGGGGAAAAGGGAGAAATGTTTCATACCTCATCCATGGAGGACTTTTTAGAGTCGTCGTCTTCATCATCGTCATCATCACTCTCTGCCTCCGCCTCCCCTAGAGGTCAAAGGTCACACAGGTGGTTTCAGGTCAGCTGTTTTCACACTTTTAATTGAAACCAATCCAACCGTCCCACAGAATCAGGCATCTGCCGGGTGATCAATAATTCATGATTTATAATTTAATACAAGTAATAATATTTAATATATAAGTTCATATTGAAGTACCTGAACATTAAACTCCAGAGAATGCTACGCTAATGGTACGCCTATCTGAGGGGGGGGTCCTGCCGAAGAACAGCCGCTCCCTCCCTGCCCCCCCTCCCCCGCCTCCCCCCCTCCTAATGAACTCAACGACAGGATCCAACACAGCATTCCTGAGCAGGACAGTGTAATCAGATCAAGTGCTGTCGGAGCGTAATTGGGATATACGGCCTGATGCACAGGGATGGGAGAGCGTGCGGAAACAGGACCGGTCCGGAGTGCACTGGAGGCCAGGCCTCGTCTCCGGGCCCCAGGCCAGTATCTCCTAATAAGGCCTGGCCTGCGGACCAGACCTTCACCTGGAGCACTACAACCCTTCACACACTGCCGCAGCTGCACAAACACACTCTCCCCAGGATCAGAGGGAACATGACAAACACACCTTCCCCAGGATCAGAGGGAACATGACAAACACACCTTCCCCAGGATCAGAGGGAACATAACAAACACACCTTCCCCAGGATCAGAGGGAGCATGACAAACACACCTTCCCCAGGATCAGAGGGAACATGACAAACACACCTTCCCCAGGATCAGAGGGAACATGACAAACACACCTTCCCCAGGATCAGAGGGAACATGACAAACACACCTTCCCCAGGATCAGAGGGAACATGACAAACACACCTTCCCCAGGATCAGAGGGAACAGGATTCTCTCACAGTTGCACTCCTTGTGTTTTGCAGAAAATTCTCTTGGATTACAGGGATTTTTTTTTTTTTTACCAAAAGTGTTGAAATATTTTGAATAGCAATAGTGTGAGCCAGGTCTGTCTCAGCTCACGCCAACATCAATGCACTTTCTCCTTCGATTAGCAAAAGCAGCCGTTTACTTACATTTTTCACAAGTACTTTCCTAAAAGATAAAAAAGTAAAATCTTGATGAAATGGTGGCTAAAGCTATGCAAAGAGAGGAATTCCCACGGCAAGGCTGCCTGTCTCGGTGTTTGTCCAGCACACATTTTGCGTAGAGGACGTGATTTGCATAGCGAAGGCTCGGGACACACTGGAGCACAGCGCTGATGTTTAATTCACTGACTAATTCCAGCCTGTCGTCCGACTGAAGCAGAAGCTCATTCTGCATCCTCTCCGGGCCCGACGCCATCTCCAGCACCAGGGCAAGGCCCAGACCTCAACGCCATAAAATGATAAATTAACCTCTGAGTGTGTGTGTGTGTGTGTGTGTGTGTGTGTGTGTGTGTGAGTGTGTGTGTGTGTGTGTGTGTGTGTGTGTGTGTGTGTGTGTGTGTGTGTCTAATAGAGAGAGCAAGAGGGAGAAATAAAACAGGAAAGAGTGTGTGACAGAATGAGCGTGTGTGTGTGTTTGTATGTGCGTGTGTTTGTATGTGTGTATGTGTTTGCGTGAGTGATCCACTTCGCTGACTGGCCACACCCCTATCCCTGCCCATAAGCAGAGACCCAGATCAGCAGGGACAGGAGAAAATAACCTACTAGAATGCAAATGAGGATGACAGCAGACAGTTGTGCGCGTGAGCCAATCAGAAAACAGGGCACTCAAGCCAATCACAAAGCAGACCAAACCAGGAGATTTGCCTATTCATTAGAAATGTACCACAAAATCACTTCCGTTGTTACAGTGATTTAATTTAGCACATGAGAAACAGGAGACATATCTGTGCTTGTCTTATCACATATAATACACAAAACAAATTAAACACAAAATTACAAATACTAAAAAACATGACATGAAATGTGAACATCTAGAGCTTGTGCTATTAAATGTATGTGAGAAAATCATAAGTAAAGAGACACACAGTTTTTTTTACTGATCTAGGTGCTGTGGCTGAACTATAGAGCTGTGCTGGACTGAATGGGCCTTTGATGTTTTCATGAATGACTGTACCTCCTCACATGGCCTGCTAGCCAATGGGCTGCCTGCTGAATTTTCATTTCTGTTCTGTTTTATTTGTCAATTTGGATAATTCATTCTGTTCATGAGGAACAGCAGACATCTTGGTGGTTTGGGGGGTCTCTCACCTGTAGATTTGATTGTGTGGGGTTTGAGGTCATTGCTCTCCTGACTGGCTTGCAGGGCGGAGTCTGGAATCTCCAGGTTGGTGGATCCTGTGTGTGGAAATTAAGGAATCCCGCCCCCTTCATTAAAACCC